>NW_006408609.1:4323562-4344923 GCF_000296735.1 Chrysochloris asiatica | reverse complement strand
CCTTTGCGTAGTCAATAAAGCATAGGTAAACATCTTTCTGATATTCTATGCTTTCAGCCAAGATCCATCAGACATCAGCAATGATATCTCTCATTCCACAGTCTCTTCTGAATCCAGCTTGAACTTCTGGAAGTTCTCTGTCTATGTATGATTGTAGCTGTTTCTGTATTACCTTTAGAAAACTTTACTGGCTTGAGATATCAAAGAGATTGTCTGATGAATTCCGCATTCTGTTGAGTCACCTCTCTTTGGAATGGACACAAATATGGATCTCTTCCAATCAGTCATACCCACCTTAGAAACCCTATAACAGGGAAGATATGAGTTGAAACCTACTCGACAACACTATCAGTAACAAAAGCAAAGCATTTACCCCATGAAGTCAGTACTATTATCATTAATCTTACTCTACAAAGTGAAAATAGTAGAAAGGGATTATATAACTCACTATTTTGCTCTGTGTTTTTTTCCTCACAGTCTTATATAGAAAAATAATTTATTATCATAATGCTCTTACTGCTGGAAAAGATTTGCCTATAATTTTCTTTTTTCTTTTTAACATCTCATGTATTTCAGATACAGTAATGGAAGAAGTAAATGCATATTCCATTTGGTGACACTTTTAGTATTTCCAGCTCAATAATGTAGCACTGTGGCAAAAATCCCTACATCTTTCTATGATTGGAATATACTTAAATTCTATGCTTTCATTATTTTCTTCTAATTAATGGACAAGTTAATAAAAATAGCAAAATAATGATTACCTTTCTCAAACATGTAAAAATTAGCATAAAGGAAAATAGGCTAAGTACAAAATTTGAAGAAGACAATAATATACATGGAATAATTTGCAATTGGCTTATGAGATGAGTTAATAGTCTTAGTTTCTTAAATGTACAAGACAATGAACACATGCAGGCACTTAGCAAATATCAATAGAATAAAACTGTGAGTATATAAATGCATGCTGCAACTCTCAGTTTCTTTAGAGAGTAATTAAAAACTGATATAATACTTAAAAGTATAGGAATATATAAATGAATCTGGGAGTCAGGGATCATGGAGAAGTGTAAGAAATATGCTAGAGAAAAGACTCATATTTCATATAGCTCTACAAATGGAGCGGCCTTTTTATGTAATCTGTATTCCTATATTACCTAGTCAAATGATCTAGTTAACATTTTAATCCCTAATACTACACTCCTGCCAAGTAGGAAATCATCTTTTTAGAAGACCCTTGGAGGTAGGAAATCCAATTTCCAAATTGAAATTACGTATTGGAAAATGAAGCTAACAAAGATGTAGTCTTCCTGGGTTCTAGTTCTGGCTGAGCCATTAAAGAGTAGAAATGCAAATCATTTAACTTTACTGAGTCTACTATGCTTATTCTTCCAGAAAATAAAGGAAATGAACATGATAGCACTAAAGTACAATTCTACCAACATTAAAAATTCTAATTCTATGACATTTTTTGTTGGATAAGATTTCATTATGAGAGTTTTTCTTCTAATGAGCCAAATTTGGTCTTCTTGTTTTTGTCACCAATAACTCAGTAGTGACCTTTCAAGACAAGTAGCTGAAGTCAAGTTCACTCAGAAGGTTGGGAGTTGATGCTGACTACTGACTTGAATCTTAGTTAGGACTGTCTGTCTGAAAGTTTTTACACATGACCTGAGATATTTGTGGCTGGGTTCCGATGTGAAAATCACTCAGTATCACTATTGTCTCATTCTATTCTTGAGAAGCAAATAAATATGAAACAAATGCAAGGGGAATAGTATCAGACTCCACTTTTTAAAAGCACAATCTTTTATATAAAATCTTTCAAAATATTTGCACATTATTATCACAGTGGGGTTTTCATTAACTTTGCAGAGTCTTCCCTGGTAGCTAGTAGGTTATATGTTAGGCTGCTAACCATAAGATTTGCAGTTCAAATCTATCAGCTGCTCTGTGTAGGAAGGATGAAATTTTCTGCTCCCTTAGTCACAAAAGGACAAATATTGCATTATTGTAAAAGCTTAAGAAAAGACACCCATATGAAACGGAAAAAAAAAAAAAATGTTGGTTACTAGGAGTAGGAGGGAGGAGGGGACTGTAGAACACATGGTAGGGGATAGGCACATCATAGTTTGGGTGTTGGGGAGCGCAATACACAAAAAAAGGGGAAGACCAGTGTAGATAGGAGAACACTGAGGCAGGTTTGCATGGGATAAATGGGAAAGAGGTAAATAAAATAATTATGTATGCTCAACCTTGGAACAATAGGTCTCTGTGATACAGCGATCAAGGCCTAGTCTGAATGTATAAAAGAGGTGAAATAATGTGAAGATACTTGACTGTTTTATGAATATTGGTTTCCCTTGCCTAATCTTATAGCATAGACACCTGAGGGAGATAGATAGAAAGGAATCTCGGTAAACATGATTATAGAAATTTGTAAGCCCGCCTTCAGATTATAACAGATTTGAATACCTAAAGGGGGTTCTAGGACTTACCCAATGAAATAGGCTTCTTGCAGAGCCTTTGCAGTATATAGGATCTTAGGTGGAATCCTGAGCTCTATATAGAACCTTCAGAGAGGGGACATTCTCACTGAAAAGGATATGCAGACCAGCCTGGAGCAGCTAGCAGAAGAGAAGATACTTCTTGAAAGAAAGACTAGCAGGAAGTTCAGAAACAAAAATGTCAGTCTGATTGGCTACTACAAGAACAAAGGAGTTGTTCACCAGGGAGCTATCAAGACAAGCAATCAAGGCCCTTTGGGACGAGTTCCCCCCAAGACTGAAGCACAAAGGGAACACATGAGCAGTCATGCAAGCTTACTGGCAACCACATTGGTTTACTGGTGAGTAGAAGTGGGAGGAAAGCCAACAGTGGAGATACAGGCTGAGGTCGACCACATTCCATAGATTCTCGTCGACCTGGCAATTACAGAGAGAAGAGGAATAGTTGGTTTTTGGTTGGAAGTATGGTGAGACCTGGGGACTTCTGAGCCCATGGACAAGGACATAGCCCATGGACAAGAATGAAGCATCCAACTTATATGCAATGAGAGGAGATGCACAAGAGCACCCAAACTTTCAGATAGTACCCACTTGAACTAGCCTCGAAGGTTGATGATCAGAACTCAAGTGCAGGAAGATTTAAAAAAAAAAAAAAAACGGATAAAGAAAACAATTGCTACTATTTGAAGACTTATGGATATTTGCTGTTGTTGTTATTAAGTACTGTGGAGTCGGTTCTGACTCTTAGTGACCCTGTAAATCTTTACGGGAGCAAAACGTCTCATCTTTCTCCTGCGGAACTGCTGGTAGTTTTGAACTGCTGACCTTGAGGTTAGCAGCACGATTCTTTACTAACCACTATGCTACCAGAGCTCCTTACTTATGGATGTAGTAACTCAAAATACCAACTGACAGGGAAGGAGTCTTCACATCAAGGATCAAGCCTGTCCTCTCTGTATATAGGGTTGATAGAGATGGACAACTTAGACACTGTCTACCTAAAATGGGGGGGTGAGGGTAAAGGCATGAAGTAACTGGTTTACAAGTTTTCAAGAGGGAATTTAGTTTCAGAGTGTGCAAGGGACGGTAGAACCCCTACTGAATAGTTTTCATCTTGTCTATTTGGGTTTGGTGACAGGAGATGGGGATAAGATTCTTATGATTCAATAGTGAGTAATTGTTATCGTGACTAATTGCAATAGTCACAACTGTAAAGGTAGAAGTTTTGTAACAAAAAAGGGGAGCAATTAATCTTACATTCCAGGAACAGAAGACCCTAGGATCATCAAGAGAGAAGAGCACAAGCTGAATGTGGGACCCTATCCAGAGAAACAGTGGCATCAGAGATGGAGGCAGAGATGAGGACATGGAGAGATAGAGCAGCTGAGGACTCAGGCTTTTAGAATGTTCCCTTTGGTTGTTTAAATGGTTATATATTCCTGAGTGTTTTTGTGTACATTAAGTGGAATTATTACCACAACTGAGAAAATGCTAATGTAAACCAACAATTTTTCATCATCAGAGTAAATTTTTATGATCTATGTATTTTTTGATATAGGTATATATATTAAAATATATCCGTAAGTTTACATATAATACTTTCAAGCCTCAAAGAAAAATAAATTGAAATTTATGAAAATACTGATCTTCAAGGCAACAATGATGATTTATCTCAAAGAAATGGCTCACACAGTTGTATAAGCTGGTAAATTCCAAATCCATGTGCTAAACATCAGACTGGAGTCTTCTCTTGACTCATGTAGTTGCAAGAACTGATAAACCTTATATTGGCACATCAGAGAGCAGGTGTTGGCTCATGGGCTATTGAGGTTGATGAATTTGGTATTTGTAGGCAGTATGAAGGCAACTGGTTCAAGTCCCAAGAACTGAAGGTCAAATAATGATAGCTAGATGACAGAATCCAGAGAGAACAAAAAGCTAGAGGGCTTTTCCAGAATGTCCCTATATATTTGATGCAGGCCACAGTCCTGAGGAATCTCCCTTTAAACTGGTTGAGTGCTCATAGTAGATCCATTACGGAGATGATAACATTATATCAGATCTCATCCTGGGAGATGACTAGTATATAATGGCCAAACCAGAGCCTCATGACTCAGTAAAGTTGGCACACAGTCTTAAACATCACAATACACTCTATACAATAGCTTTTCACTGAAGTCCATTTTTACTGTGTTGCAACAGATTGAATGCAGAAATAAATGTGAAAGTGGAATTATTTTCTATGAAACCACACATTAGAAATATTTGCTAAAATGCTAAAAAAAAAAAAAGTTAATATTATCAGTTTATTTATCAGTAATTTAACAAATTACTAACATAGAAATATGGCACAAAAACTCTTTGCCATCTTCAATATTGTTAACAGTATAGTGGCATCTAAACCCAAAATAGTTTAAGAATCACTGCCTCAGGAATCTTTGGTTTACTTGTTTTCTTTGTCCTTTTTCATGGTAAATCTAAGCAGAGTTGTAATCCAGACACAGTTTTCCCTGGACATCTAAACCTTAGCAATCTATCAATTCTACCAGACTTGCTCTTAAAGAAATTGATACAGGTTCTCAGTGAGCATTACATTCTTCACTAAGCTGTTGGAAGTTTCTTATTTAACATTTATTTTAAACAATCTCTCTTGAGAGTGACATCAATACTCATTGATTCATAATGGAAAAAAAAATTCAATATTTATTCTTTTAAAAAACTGTGACTACATTCCTTTTTCAATTTGAGCCATTAGCACCTATCATATTTTCTGCTCCTTTTGCAAAATTACCAAATGAACTCCAATAGTTTTTCATGATTAGAGGAAATTTCTGTATTTTTTATAAATTTAGCTCACTCTAATTTCAAAGATTATTCTGGAATATTTGGGGATTTAGTGAATAATTTCTCCATTTAATATAGGCATGACATTTCTGATTTCAATATTATCTGTACTATCCTACCTACCTAGGCTGGCATTCTCATATTTCAGATAATTTTAGACCTTTGCTATATATGGTATCTGCTTTAGGATCTTTCATCTCATATATGGACCATCACATTTTCCAACCCTTCTGGTTGTCCTTCTTTAAAGTCTGTGGCATGTTCCTAAGAACCCTGGAGCAATAGTTTCTAAGAGTTGGTTCAATATTGTCCAAGGCAGAATCAATTGCTTTGTTTGTTAAAACAAAAACAAAACAAAAAAAACACATTTCCGGATAACAACCCCTATCAGAATATCTGGTGTTTGTGTTAAATTGTCATTTTGTAACTAAAAATCTTCAAAGAAACATTAGACATTTTTGAAATTTTAGTTATCCTATTCATTTAGTCCTCTTAAACCTTATGAGGACACCAAAGAACTAGTTCAAAATGACACAACTAATCATTGTCAAAGCTAGGGATCAAATCAAAGGCTTGTTTGTTTGTTCTTCTGCCCCTTAATGTCTCAGAGGCAGATTAAACACCTAAAGAGTACTAGGAATGACTTGGTGACCAACAATAGCTGTCATTGGCCATGTTTCAGAGTCTAAAACCCTCAGCATTTTTCTTTTTTTCAAATAGAATGGCAGTTGTTTAAATGCAAATGGTATCTGGAAAGTATGTTACATCCATGGTTACTATCAGCTATTAACACCTAAACACAAACCAATGTTCTTGTTCTGTTGACTAGACAGGATTCTAAAAGAATGCTGTATTGGAAGAAAATGTGTGAACTATGGATGCGGGGAAGTGGGGAAGCGTAGGATGCTTTCACTGTGGGGAGCCATGGATGAGTGACAGACCACAGGTGCTTGGAGGTGGGCCGACCATGATCAGAGAGACACTCAGAGAGGATTGTCTGAAAAAACAATAAAGGATATTCTGCTTTACATTTTTGCATAAAACCATTTTCAAAATCTGGCAACCATTTTGATTATGCTTCAATCTTTATGATAAAACACAGGAAATTACCAGCTGAATGTGTAGAGTATATTAAAGATGAAGAATTAATCCAAGACTGCCAAACCTAATTCACATAAGGTCCCAGCACGAGCTCACATTCCATGATCATTAACATCTTTAACCTATTCTTCAGTTTCTTTAATGAACAAATGTATCTTGTTTCCTTAGAATACAGGACAATTGCAGCCTTCTATAGTTTCAAATACATACGCAATGTAAAATATGACTTTAAAAGGATTTAATCATTCTGTGAACATTACAATGTTGCTTTGTTGTCAGAATGATAAGTAATGCAATGAGGTTGGGAAGGTATTGCAGAAACAGCTTTATTTATACTTTTCCCTATGAATTACTCATAAAAAATGATTTCACAAACCAATAAAGTAATTTCAAGGCTGCATAAATTACTAAATTACTTGCTAAGTTTTAAAAATAAGTGGCAGCGTCATTTGTGCCATAGTGGCTAATGTCAGTGCCTAATAAATTGGTTATAAAAATGTTACAGATTTTTTTTTTTTCAAAGATCATCACTTAAGCTTGGATTAACAACAACAACAACAACAACAAAAACAGAAGCTTTTCCTAAAGCTCTAGGTGAACAATGGCACTTGAAAATGAAACACTGGCAAATTGCCCATCTCCTGTGGGAAAAGGAGGAAGGAGGCGGCATCATCTTTGTAAGCAATCACACTAGAGAAGGCAGGCTTCTTCCTGGGGCATTAACAACATCTCAACAGGATTCAGAGATTTTTGTCAAGAGCCACAATTTACACAATAATTACACTCATTGGAGCAAATACTGATCCTAAATTGCCTCCTACTTCTTATCCTTTCCCCAAATCTGATGTTTTGTCCAAGGATTAGATTATTCATGTATTCATTTATGTGTTGTTTTATTTTTTCAAGCAATCAATTCATAGAGCAGATATCATTTTTTCTTTCTATGAATGTACTAAAAGAAAAAGGAATATGATTTTAGAAGCTTCTGACATACCTGAAGCAATGAATTGCCTCTTATCTTATGGAAAACATACGTATTTTTAAGAAAATGTGATTAAGTATGCCACATATTTTACTAAGAAATGCCTCATACAATGTAATGAAAGACAACTTGGATTTATGTGAAAATGGCAACAATTTTACTGTGCATTTTACAAGACAAAGGTAGTTTTTCCAGACTATTAGTTGCTGGTTTTTCAAGGACAGATGTAAAGCTATTATTTTCCAGATGACTAAGATGCGGGAGAGAGGTGCATTTGCTCTGGCCTGCGCTCACATATGTACTGTTGCTGATCACAAAACATTCACTTATGTCTGTTTGTCTTGAACACATACATGGAAATTCAATGAACCGATGATCAAACTCTGCCATTATGAGTCCATGAAAGAGAAGGGTAATTTTAGTGCACTACAACTCAAACTATTGATGTCCAAGCTCATTATGCATTATTAACTTCTTTATGGTGTTAGGACACCAAAGAGCAATCCTGTTAAGAAGCAGAGAGTGCAAAACAGGATCAGTGGGATATTGTAATCAGATGGAGGAGCAACCAAAGTGCCTGGGAAAAGACCTCCAGATGGTGATGAAAAAAAGATGACCTCCAATAGAGATGCTGCACACATCCTGGAGGGCAGCCCCATGGTCTCAAGCTGGGAAAGGAATGTGAAGAAGAAGAAGAAAGAGCAACACATTTTACCTTCTAGGTAAAGAGCAGGTCAAAGCCTCCTTAGGGATAAAATACAAATCCTTCAAGAGAAAGAAGATTGCTTGATTATCTCTGAACATCCATTACTTATGCACATTCCCTACTCCTAATAGCAAGAATTAGGTGTTTCACATATACATAAAAATAGACTTGCCTATAGAGTTTGTGAGTGATGGTGCCTTTTTATGATGTAGCTGCGCTTTGATGTTTCATCAGTGCTCTAAAGAAGCAAACCTAATTCACATACCATTATTTCTAATTTGGAAGCAAATTGAAAAAAATACTGTCACTTTACTTTATTTCTGATATTATATTTTACAATGGCACTGTGTGCTAATGTGCTGGACTGCAAAGTCACTTTGAACCACAAGGTTGGTGATTCAAGCTCACCAGTTGCTCCTCAGAAACCCTATGCAGTGTCCATATGAGTCGGAACCACCTAGGCAGCACGTAACAACAAGAACATTGAGAAAGGAGTCCTGGTGTGGAGCTGCAGATAATGCACTGGACAGCAAGGTCAGTTTGAAAGCCACCAGCTGCTCCTCAGAAACCCTATACAGAGTTGCTATGAGTCAAAACTGAATCAACACCACTTAACAACAACACTGGGAAAAGCATTGATATTTCATCTATTTACCTACTTATTATATATTTTTTTATTAAGTGCCATCAAGTTGGTTCCAACTCATAGCGACACTATATAGGGTTTCCAAGGAGCAGCTGGTAAGTCTGAACTGCCTACCTTGGGGTTCATAGCTACCCATAAATGTATCTTAAAGGGACATGACAATGAAATAAATTAATATATTTTTAATATTGAAAATGCTTTAGTAGTATGAATCGTCACTGTCATTCTAATGTCATTGAAACTTGAGCATTATTTACTATGCAAATGTAAAAGTTTCACAGTGAAATGATGGGTAAGCGTTCAATATTGTACCCTTCAGATTTCAGCAACTAGGTCACGAGAACTATAAAATGAGAATATCTCTTAAAGAGTAAAATAAGAAGACTCAATTAACTTAAAAAAACAACAACAAAAAACCACCATCACCAATCAATCCCTATTTATAGAGACAAGGAGCTCTGGTAGTGTAGTGGTTACGAATTGGGCTGCGAACCTTAAGGTCAGCGGTTCGAAACTACCAGCTGCTCTGCGGAAGAAAGATGAGGCTTTCTACTCCCGTAAAGATTTACACCCTGGGAAACCCTATACAGGGTCGCTCTGGGTCGGAACCGACTCGATGGCACTTAACAACAACAACAATACAGTGTTTCTGAGACTATAAACCTTTAACGTGAACAAACAATTTGTTTTTTCCCTCACAGCATTGTTGGGTTTGAACCACAGACCTTGTGGCTAGCAGCCCAATGATTAGTCCATTATCATACCAGGGCTCTTTAAGAAGAATCAATTAGTAAATGGTTTAAATTAATCCTCAGAACTATAGGAATCCTGGTGTGGCGCTGTGGGTTAATGCACCAGACTGCAAAGCCATTTGAACTGCAAGGTCAGTGGTTCAAGCTCACCAGCTACTCCTCAGAAACCTTATACAGGGTCGCTATGGGTCTGAACCAACTCGATGGCACTTCACACACAACAATGACAGTATTGCTCTAATCTAAAAGAAACAGAGACTCTACATGCATAATTCCAATATTCTATTTGAAAACTAGCTTACTTATTTTTTCTAACTCAAGTTCTAATATAGCCAATCTTGTTGTTGTTGTTAGGTGCCATCCAGTTGGTACCTACTCATAGTGACCCTATGCACAACAGAATGAAACATGGCCCGGTCTTGGGCCTACCTCACAATTGTTGCCATGCTTGAACCCATTGATACTGCCACTTTTCCAATCTATCTCGCTGGGGTCTTCTTCTTTTTCTCTGACCCTCCACCTTACCAAGCATGATATCCTTCTCCAGCGACTGGTCCCTCCTGACAATATGTCCAAAGTTTGAGAGCCAAAGCTTGGACATCCTGACCTCCAAGGAGCACTCTGGCTGCACTTCAACACAGATCTATTTAGAAAGTATCTAAAGTCCATGATACTTTCAATATTCTCCTCCAACACCATAACTCAAAAGCATTCTTCTAAGGTCTTCCTTATTCACTGTCCAGCTTTCATATGCATATGAGGTTATTGAAAATATCATAGCTTGGGTCAGGTGCACCTTAGTCTTCAAGCTGACATCTTTGCTCTTCAACACTTTAAAAAGCTCTTGTGCAGCAGATTTGCCTAATGCAATACGTCGTCTGATTTCTTGACTGCTGCTTCCATGTGTGTTGATAGTTGATTCAAGAAGAATGAAATCCTTGACAACTTCAATCTTTTCTCCATTGATAAGAATGTTATTTTTTTGTCCAGTGGTGAAGATTTTTGTTTTCTTTACATTGAGATGCAATCCATACTGGAAGGCTGTGCTCTTTGATCTTCATCTGTATGTATTTTGAGTGTTCTTCCTTTTCAGCAAGTAAGGTTGTATCATCTGCACATTGCAAGTTGTTAATGAGTTCCTCCAATCCTGATGCCACTTTTTTTCCCATATAACCCAGCTTCTTGGATTATTTGCTCAGCATACAGTTTGAATAAGTAAGTATGGTGAAAGAATACAACTCTGTTGCACACCTTACTTAATTTTAAACCATTCAGTGTTCCCATGTTCTGTTCGAACAACTGCCACTTGGTCCATGTACAGATTCCTCATGAGCACAATAAAGTGTTCCAGAATACTCATACTTTGCAATGTTGTCCATAGCTTGTCATGATCCACACAATCAAAAGCCTTTGTGTACTCAATAAAGCACAGCTAAACATCTTTCTGGTATTCTCTGCTTTGAGCCATGATCCATTAGACATCAGCAATGATATTCCTTATTCCAAGTCCTCTTCTGAATCCAGCTTGAACCTCTGGAAGTTCTCTGTCAATGTATGCTTGCAGCCATTTCTATATTACCTTTAGTAAATTGTATACAAATATAAAAATTATTTTTTTAAATCAGAAAAATAATGCTATTAAATAGAAGACAGTTGTGAACATGTGATTTAGAAATCAAAATTGGAGATATTAAAAATGTGCCTCTGTAAAATTTACCATGACCAAAGAAGACAGTATTAAGATTTGATAAACCTAACCATTTGTATAATTTGAGCTGGGCTTCAATTATATTGTTATTGTTGTTATTAGGTGTCGTCAAGTCAGTTCTGACCCACAGAGACCCTACAAAGGGTTTCTGAGGCTATGAATCTTAACAGCAGAAGAAAGCCTCATCTGGCAGTTTCGAACTACTGACCTTGTGGTTCGCAGTCCGATTTGTAACCACTAAGCTACCAGAGCTCCTTTTTCAGTTATATTACTGACTCCATAAAAGTCAGAATGAATCAAGGAGTAAAAAGTGATCTGAATTTCTGCAATCTAGACTAGTCTTTATTATTCGTGCAATGTACCCTTAGTGATCCTACAAAGATCACTGTTAGAATGAGTGGCGTATGTGCGTGTGTGTGTGTTTGTGTGTGTGTGTGTGTGTGTGTGTGTGTGAGAGAGAGAGAGAGAGAGAGAGAGAGAGAGAGAGAGAGAAAGCCAGAATGAAAGTGTTTGTATTTAGAGGTCAGGAGATTATGGAAGGATATGCTTGGTAGGACTAATATTGCCCATTATGTTGTTTACAACTTCCTGGAAAAAATGAATCATATAAAAGATTATAGGCAAAAAGCACCATGATGTGTTTAAGAGACCAAGACCTGTCTGATATTGATGAAGTATTAGCTGTGATATAGTTGTAAGAATGCAAGACAGGAGGAACAATCCCTCACTTATAGAGAGGTAGGATGGAGCATTTCAATACCTCTCAAGCAACTCTTACCATGCACAGAACATCTCTTTTGATATTTAAGTTATATTATTTATGCATAATTGCAACTGTGTATTTAATTTATTGAAGGTAAAGACTTTCTCACTCTTCTCTAAATCTCTTTCCTTAGCACAAACTGATGCTGCTCAAGTTCACTCAACATTGTGTAACTTTTTATGGTGTTGGGACAGTAAAACACAATCAAGAAACAAGCTCTTTTCTGACTTAGAGATAGCTGTTGTTGCTATGCAACTTCCAGTCAATTCTGACTCAATACAATCCCATAAAACAGAGTAAAATTTCTCTGAAGGGTTTCCTAGGCTGTCCTGGTATGGTATTGTGGGTTAATGCTCTGGGCTACAGAGTCAAGTTGAAACACAAGTTCTGCGGATGAAGATCAACAGCCACTTCTCGGAAACCCTATACAGTATTGCTATGGGTTGAAATGACTTGATGGCACTTAGCATCAACAACAACAACCTCATTTTACCTTTGGTGGTGGTGATATGTGTTGGAGTCGGTTTCAACTCATAATGACCCTGCTAGGGTTTCTGAGGCTGTAAATCTCGTCTTTCTCCTATGAAGCAGCTGGTACTTTCAAACAATGAACCACGAGGTTAGCAGCCTGACTTGTAACTGCTTCACTACCAGAGCTCCTTTAGTAAGCAATATTTTGCTAAAGACAATTCAAAAATGGCTGCAACCATACATTGAGAGAGAACTTCCAGAGGTTCAAGCCAGATTCAGAAGACAGTGTGGAATGAAAGATAACATTGTTGATGCCAGATATACCTTAACTGAAAGTCGAGTATACCAGAAAGATGTTTATCAGAAAGACTGAAGTTGTCAAAGACTTAATTTTGTTTGAACCAACCATCAACACTCATGAAAGCAGCATTCAAGAAATTATTGAAAAAAAAAAAAAAAAAAGCATTACATTAGGCAAATCTATTGCACAAGATTTCTTTAAAGTGTTGAAGAGTAAAGATGTCAGTTTGAGGACTAAGGTATGATGCAAGCCATGGTATTTTCAGTATCATCATATGCATGTGAAAGTTGGACAGTGAACAAGGAAGACCATAGAAGAATTGAAGCATTTGAACTAAGGTGTTGAAGAGTATTAAAAGTACCATGGACTGACAAGAGATCAACTGTGTCTGTGTTGGAAGAAATACAGCCAAAATCCTCACTAGAAACCATAATGGCTGCATACTTTGGGGAAAGATATCGTGTTTGGTAAAATGGAGGTTCAGAGAAAAAGAGGAAGACCCCCAAAGAGATGGACTGGCACAGTGGCAGCAGTAATGGGTTCAAGTGTAGCAACGATTGTGAGGTTGGTGCAGGACCAGGCAATGTTTCATTCTGTCGTGTATAGGGTCACTATGAGTCATTAATGACTCCATGGCACTTAACAAATGTACTGCACCAGAAGGTCAGTTTGAACCACAAAGTTGGTGATTCAAATTTACCAGCTGCTCCTAGAAAACCCTGTACCAGATCATTAGGAGTTGGAATGACTCAAAGGCACTAAACAACAACAATTTTTACAGAGCAGATCAGCAGGTATTTTTGCCTGTGGAACAGCTGAGTAGGTTCCAACCTCAAATTTTCAGATAGCAGCAGAGAACTTAGACATTACGCTATCAGCACACAGTAAATATGGGAGCAAGGAGAGATGAGAAGAAGGAAACAATTAGAGACACTAATAGCAGGATTTTTCCTGCTGAAGTGATCCAACTCTCTTTATCCAGACTTACGAAAGAAAATTTTCTCTGGATAGAGCGGACAACAACACTGGTGAGATATGTATACCGTAAAATGATCTACCATTTGAAATCAAATCACCTAAGGATAAATTCAGAAAGGTTGGGAAAGCAAGAGAACAGAAATAAAAATCATAGGTGGGAAGTGAAATAGGTTATGTTACACTGAGGGGGTTGCAATCATTGAGATGAAACTTAATGTATAATTTGTTAAATGTAAAACTGATGATCTGCTCTGTAAATCTTCACTCGATTCACAATGAAAAGCTTTTTAAAAATCTTCTTTGGCAATATTCACCTTTGTGACAAAGAGGGAAAGCATCAGAAGATGCATGATGGGGTTGTACAGGATTATCTGTTATCATGTGTGGCTATTTAATATCAATATATTGTTGTTGTTGTTAAGTTCCATTGAGTCAGTTTTGACTCATAGAAACCCTGTATAGGGTTTCCCTGGAGTGGTGGGTTTGAATCACAGACCTTAGGGCCAGCAGTACAATACTTATCCTACGGTGCCACACCAGGACTAAGCATCAATTTATAGGGAATGTTATATCTGGTAAATACAGTGAGGGAGTGCTGAGCTAAATAAATGTCCCCTACCTCTCTAAGCTTCATTCATATCTAAGAATCCAAGACTATATTCAATAGTACATTGGCTACATGAAGACAGCATTATTGATACTTAATGATTTCATTAACAACAGAAGTCTCATTAGAGCAAGGTGCTAAAAATGAAATGCACTATTCCTTAACAACCAGTAAAAGAATCTCAAATGGGCTTAATTTAATTTAGCTTTAAGGAATTGTAGAGCGATGTAGCAAGCTGTGAATGATCTGCTTTAGATCATTGCTGAAAGTGCTGTGTATCAAGAAGTGGAGAGAGAACATTTCTGTCTCTTCAGTGGGTATGGATTAGTGTGGTCATTAGCACAGCTTTATAAATCTGCCAGTTTAGGATTAGAGAAGGTTACAAGGTCATATGCTATAAACCTCAGAGTATAACCCATGAGAGCCTTTACAGAAACAGTGTTAGAAATTCTTCTTGAATCATGTGCTTTCTGCATTAGACTATTTACATTTTTGACACACATTGTGTCAGTCAAGTGAGAGAAGATAGACATCAAGTGCTTGAGGGTCCTAATATAGCATTTAGGAGGGAACCACCAGCTGTGGCAATGAAAATGTAAGGGAAGAATACAATCTTTTAAAAGGACTCTTTGAAACATAAAAGAAAAATTACAGTGTGCCTTGCTGCTTGATTGTCTTCTGTTACAAAGGCAACTGACACTGACTTGAAATGGTGGCCTTGTAGCCCACATGCTTTACAGATAATCTAAATTACTCAGGCTTGAAATGAGAAAACTTTAGGTCTCGTCTTGTATGTAGACTGATGCAGGCATCTGGTTGTTTTCAATCAAACTTCAAAACAAGGTGTCTTCCATCCCCTTTTCTACACCATCTTAAAAAAGAACAAACCAGACAACAAAACTTGACATGAAAAGTGTTGTCTTGATTCTTATTCAACATTGTCAGTTGAAAACAGTGAAGCTTTCAGGAACAAATAGGCATTGTTCTTCGAAGTCCCCTGGTGGTGCCCTTGATTAACGGGCTCTGCTGCTAACAGAATATTTGGAAGTTCAATTTCACCCAGAGACGCCTTGGAAGAAGAGATGCCTGGTAATCTACTTCCAAAATTCATTCACTGAAAGCCCTATAGCACACAATTCTACTATGACATATATCTTAGCTATTATGAGCTGAGACTTATTCTATGGCAGCTGATCAGTAAGTTCCTGATGATCATAATAGTATTAATGTTGAGCCTCAACAGAGTCATTTCTAAGTTGGTGAATGAGATTTAGACACTTTTACCATAATGACGCCAATTCTGAATTTTGGACTGTATATAACCAAGTGTGGCTAACTATATATTGCTTAAAGTTTTGTTTGTTCTCATCTGGAAATACCAGGTGACTAGAGAAAAATATCAGTCTACACCATCCAGTTCAATGCAAATTGCTGCATCTGTGAAAAAATAAGATACAAATGTTGATTCTGACTCAGCACATGCCATTTGCAAAATGAGTGTTAATTTGTGTTGTCAAATTCTATATTCTCTCTGTAACTTTACTGATTGTTACTTAGTATAGATGTGTTTTCCAGGTGAGTTTCTTCCTTTCTTTCTCTCTTTCTTTCTAAATCAGAGAGTAAGTATCAACATATAAATTAGAGATTTTCTTTTTTTAAGAAAGTTTATGGGTAGTAGATAGCCAGTATTTATTGCATACCTGTGTAGTGGTGGTACTGGAGCACTGATGGTACTGTAAGGTAAGCAAAATACAAGTTTGGCAGTTCAAACCCACCAGTCACTTCACTGAGAAAGAGGAGTCTTTCTGCTCCAGTAAATACTTGTTGTTGTTATTTTGTGCTGTGGAGTCGGTTCCGAATCATAGTGACCCTGTACTGGGTTTCCAAGGCTGTAAATCTTTACAGGAGCAGAAAGCCTCATCTTTCTCCCACGGAACAACTGGTAGTTTCAAACTGCTGACCTTGAGGTTCGCAGCCTAATTCGTAACCATTATGCTGCCAGAGTTCTTGATACTTCTTGTTGTTGTTAGGTGCCATCGAGTTGGAACTGACTCATAGCGACCCCATGTACAGCAGAACGAAACAATGTCCGATTCTGGGGCAACCTCACTACCACTACCACACTTAAGTCCATCAATGCCGCCACCTGGCCAATCCATCTTATTGGGGTCTTCCTCTTTTTCTCTGACCCTCTTTCTTACCAAGCATGAGATCCTTCTCCAGCGACTTAGATACTTGATACTTTGTTGTTGTTATGTGCCCTGGAGTCAGTTCCGACTCATAGTAACCCTGTACAGGGTTTCTAAGGCTGTAAATCTTTACCGGAGCAGAAAGCCTTATCTTTCTCCCGCGAAACAGCTGGTAGTTTCGAACTGCTGACCTTGAGGTTCGCAGCTCTATTAGTAACCATTACGCTACCAGAGTTTGATACTTAGAGCCTCAGAAATCCCATTCAAGTTGCTCTGAATTAAAATTGACTGGATGACACAAAATAACAACAGTAATATAGTAATCCTAGGCATCATACTATTGGCAACATTCTGAAACTTTAATATGCATTAGAATCACTGGGGTTGATGTTTGTTAAAAATGCTGGTGAAAAGACCTCATCCCTTAAAATACTTATTGATGATGATCAAAGACCACAGCCTTCAGTATGGATTGCATAATGTCCTCACTAGACTTATAAATAACATCATGATAAATGGAGAAAATATTGACTTTGTTAAAGACTTCATTTTGCTTAGATTACTATTAACACTTATGGAAGCAGCAGCCAGGAAATTGGCCAATTGTGCTGCACAAGACCTCTTTAAACTGTTCAAGAGCAAAGATATTAGTTTGAGGACTAAAGTGCATGTGACCCAAGCCATGATATTTTCAATAACCTCATATGCATGTGGAAGTTGGACAATGAATAAGGAAGATCATAGAAGAAATGATGCATATGAGTTATGGTGTTGGAGGAGAATATTGAAAGTACCATGGACTGACAGAAGAACAATCAATTCTGTGTTGGAAGAAGTACAGCCAGAATGCTCCTTGGAAGCCAGGATGGTGATACTTCATCTCTCATTTTTTGAATATGATATCAGGAAGGTCCAGTACCTGGGGAAGGGCTCATGCTTGATAAAGTAGAGGAAAAGCAACAATGAGGAATACCCACAATGAAATAGATTGGTACAGTGGCATCAGCAATGGGCTCAAGCGTAACAACAATTATGAGCATGGTACAGTTCCAGCCTGTGTTTCGTTCTGTTGTACATAGTATTGCTATGAAGCCTCATCCCGTATCGACAGAAACAGAATCTCAGGAGATATACTTGAAGTCATATTTTAAAGAGCACCCCACCAAATACAAGCAAACTCAGATTAGTATTTGGAAACCATTGGTTTATCTAGATAGACTATACTAGCAAGGAACAGTGAAAAATATAACTGATTTAGAAGCATATTAACTTCGTTCAACTCTTAGTTCCTGAGTTTGATAACTATGATCTCTTCATATTAAGTTAGGATTTCCAAGTTTATGTCTTTGCCAACTGAAAAAAAAAAAATAAGTAAATAAAAGATAGGGATGGCGTGTTATACACAAAACTACCATATGACCCAGCAGGAATTGAAACAAAAATCGCACACCAATTGCAACACTATTTACAATGACAAAAAGGAAGAAACAACCTTTTTATATCTATCATCAAATGAATGAATAAACAAAATGTATGTTCATGCCATGGAATGTATATGCTTTTGTTGTTGTTGTTAAGTGCCTTTGAGTCTGTTCCGACTCATAATAAGCCTGTATAGAGTTTTCAAGAAGCACCTGGTGGGTTTGAACTACTGACCTTGTGGTTTGTAGTGATGATCCTACAGTGCCACACCAGAAATGTAATCCTGATACATGCTACAACATGGATGAACCTTCAAAACATTATGTTGAGTGAAATAAGTCAGTTAGAAAAGGACAAATTTTGTCTGATTCAACTTATGCGGAATGGCAAATGTATAGAAATCTGAAGCTTATTGGTAGTCACCAGGTATGGGAAGGAGAAGAAACTGATGAATCATTGCTTAGCGGGCTCTGAAACATTTGGAAAAGTTAGTAATATGGTACCACAGATGATGAAAGTACTAAATGTCACTGAATTGTACAGATAGACATTGTAGAATTACCAAATATTTGTCATATATATTTTTTTGTCACAGTAAAATAAGGGTTGTCGTTGTTGTCACTGAGTTGGTTCTGACTCACAGAGATCCTGATAGGGTTTCCAAAAAGGGTCTGGTGGGTTAGAACTATAGACCTTTCAATTAGTAGTCCAGTGCTTATACTACAGCTCCTCACTAGGACTCCAAAATAAGTAAGGGGTTTTTAATAATATGCCTTTATCAGTAATGATCCATCTAGCAATTTATTTTAATTTTTTTAATGTTGTCTTAAAGATTTCATCTTTTTCTTTCATTACCATTTTTGAAAAAAATTCTAATACTATTGAGAAAATCTTCATTGAAATAATAATGTCCACCCTGCATTGTTCTTTGAAAATTTGTAGCTCTAAATTAAAGACACATGAAAATGAGATCTACTTTTATTTATGTGATTTTAAGTAGGTCAGTAATAGCAATATGGTGCACTGCCAAGAAAGGATTCTGGTACCAGAGAAACAAATAAACAAACAAAATAAAACAAAACTAACTTCGGTGCCAGAAAGTTTAGAATGGCCAAAGAATAAAAATAAAAACACAAAACTGTGAGATTTCTAGTGATATGCAACACATTTAGATTTAGGGTTTAAGTCCAGATCCAGAAATTTGGTTCTGGGAATTTGTGTTATCACCTCCAATCTCAAAGATGAATGTTAAAAGGAAAAAAAGGCTTACAAAACTGTTCTCTCTCTCTCTCTTTTTTTTTTTTTTTTTTCACAGACCTATACTTTTAAAACTATTCTAAAATCAAATTAACTTTGCAGTTAATAGCTTATTTATTCCTTTCTATGAAAAATTACAATTATGTATTTTGTATTACATTTGTTGCCAGGGTAACTGCCATGAACACTATATTTCAAGGAAGAACTAACCTTTTTGTACATTTCATATGCAGACATCACAAACATACACACACACTGTAAATACAAAGACTATTTTGGTGAAAAACATTATTTCTGTACTATGTTTATATCTAAAGCAGAACATTTACTCACAAGCATGGAATTCGATGTACCATCTTAGCAAAGATGAATTCATATATGCAGCTTGGCAGGGTATGGTTAGGAATGACAGAGGAACAATATTAGAATACATTTGTTGTTAAGTGCCATCAAGTTGGTTCTGACTCAGCGACCCTATACAGATAGATACTTTTCCAAGTTCTTATTGATTTTTTTTTTTTTTACTATCCTTTCCTTCAATATTACATTCCTAGTCTTTAATTCAATCTTATCAACAGTTAATACAAACCAGATAAATGACATTACCTTCAAAATCAGAGGAATACAAAAATAGGCATTTGGAAATTCTTCTGTGGATTATTTCTGCACCTGCACAATTCCTTTCTGAGTTATGTACTTGGAGGCCTAATGCCATGCCTCAAGGGTAGATCAAGGTGTGCCCTGGCATCAACTGTCTAAGTAAATTTCCAACACCTGCAAATTGTTAGTTGAATTTGGACAGCTGAGGTAGGCAAATCCCCCCCCTTTTTTTTTTTAAGTATATGATTCTGATCACAAATATGAGTAAGTAGATTATATTTGACACTAATACATGCAAATTCACTTTTAGGTTAGGTAGTTTCTATTGTATAAGAAGGGAAATGATATTATCTTCAACTAGTAATTGAAATGAAAATTTATTGTAATTATCGATGAGAAAAAAAGTTACTGCGATATAATGTGCAAGAAGGAATTAAAGACTAAAATGCATATGTGAATCCCTGATTACTACTGATAACTCTTCAGTGTTGAGAAGGAGTGCTGCCAGAAGCAAATTCTGTAAGAAGAAACCTAGACATTTGCACCAATTGTGTGAATGATAACTTGGTGTCCTGATGTGAGTCAGCAGATTTTGGGGTGGGGATAAGGATAAGAATAAGGGCTATATCTTTCAAGGAAGCAGAAAGTGGTCATTGAACCAATGTTCATATTTGTATTTTTACTCTTTAGCACAGTGACTAGTGCAAATTAGAAACTTCATAAATATTTGAGTGAATTAAATATATCAACAAACAATTGCTTGGTTTTCCTTAGGTATGAAAACTTGTCTATCATTCACCTTCATGCTCAAAACAATCTTTGCTTTTTGTCAATGTTTACCTTTGTTACAATTGCTGTTGTTGTTAAGTGCCTTCTACTCAGTCTGATTCATAGAGACCCTGTATAAAGTCTCAGATGAGTGGCTGGTAGGTTTGAGCTGTCAACTGTGCTTAGCAGTCCGGTACTTCTCCTACAGTGCCACACCAGGACTCTCTTTGTTACATTATATCTATGTAATAAGCTTAAAAAAAAAATTCATTTTTAATGTGAGAAAAGAATATATTTTTACGTATCTAGAGTAGGCATATACTATTTGTCTGTCAATTTGTAGTGGTATTGTGGTTTATGTGCTACAAGGAGCTCTGGTAATGTAGTGGTTACGAGTCAGGCTGCCAACCTCAAGGTCAGCAGTTTGAAACTACCAGTGGTTCCATGGGAGAAAGATGAGGCGCTCTACTCCCGTGAAGATTTACAGCAACAGAAACCCTGTGCGGGGTCATTATGAGTCGGAACTGACTCCATGGCATACAACAACAACAGCAAATGATGCTGGATGTTATGCCACCAGTATTTAAAATACCAGCAAGGTCACCTGTGGTAGATGGTTTTAGTTGAGCTTCCAGACTAAGACTATAGAAGAAGGAGAGGTAGACAACTTCTGAATGGATGCTTTTGTTATTGTTAAGGGTCGTCAAGTTAGTTCTGACTCATAGCAACCATACGGTTAACAGTCTAATGCTGATCATA
>NW_006408609.1:4294729-4322152 GCF_000296735.1 Chrysochloris asiatica | reverse complement strand
GCAGGAAGCATGAATAGAAGATGCAAGGAATACACAGAGTCACTGTACTAAAAAGAATTGGTCATTGCTCAACCATTACAAGAAGTAGTATGTATATGGTCAAAACCTATGATATTGAAGGAAGAAATCCTAGCTTGCACTTGTGGCTCCAGAAACTGATGGAATACAAATTGAAATGTTTCAACAAACTAGTGTAGAACTAGAGGTGCTCACTCATACATGCCAAGAAATTTGGCTAACTGACAGTAAGAGATCCATTTTTGTGTCAATTCCATAGAATAGTGATTCAATAAAATGCAGAAATTATCAAACAATATTATTAACATCACAGGAAAGTAAAAATTTGCTGAAGATAACTGGAAAACAATTGCAGCAGCATATTAACAGGGAGCTGTAGAAATCTGAGCTGAATTCTCTGTGTTAGCACTGACTCTATGGCACCTAACAACAACAAAGAAGACCAATATAACTGTTATTCAAGTCTGCAAAACAACCACCAATACCAATGTTGAAAAAATTGCAGAATTCTACCAACTTCTTCAGTTTGAAATTGATCAAACATGCAATTGATATATATTGATAATTAATGGTGATTTAAATGTGAAAGTTGGAAACAAAGAGGAAGGACCTATTGGAAAATAAGACCCAGGTGAGAGAAACGATACTGAAGATCACATGTTAAAATTTTGCAAGACCAATAACTTAGTCATTGCAAACACCTTTCTTAAACAACATAAAAGACTACTATAAATGTAGAACTTACCAGATGGAATACATAGAAATCATATTGCCTACATCTGAGGAAAGAGATGATGGAGAAGCTCTATATTATGATCCAAAACAACTATACTCTGTTCAACTATAGAACAGACCATTAATTGCTCGAATGCAAGTGTAGGCTGAAGACGAAAATGGAAGAAAGTCCATGAAAACAGATATATGATCTTGATTATATCCCACATGAATTTAGGTACCATCCACATTGAACACTAATGACCAAAGACCAAAGGAATTGTAAGATGACAACAAGCACATCATACATGAAGAAATCAAAAGGCCATTTAAAAGAAAGAAAAGGCCTGAAGAGATTGAAAAACTTTCTCTTAAACATAGAGTACCTAAAGTGACTAGAAGAAACGACGAAGTAAAATTAAGTGTAAATTTCAAAGGGCAGCACAAGAAGACAAAGCAAAGTATTATAATTAAATTTGCAAAGCCCAGAATTAGATAAGAAAAGGGAAGAGCATGCTAAGCAATTTTCAAGCTGGAAGAACTGAATAAAATAAATTCAAGTCTTGAGTTTCAATACTGAAGGTTTTATGGGAAAAATATTGAATGATACAGGAAGCATCTAAAGAAGATGGAAAGAATACACAGAGTCATTGTACCAAAAAATTGGTTGATGTTGAACCAGTTCAGGAGGTAGTACACGAGACTTAACCATGGTATTGAAGGAAGAAATCCAACCTGCACTGAAGGCATTGGCAGAAATCAAGGCTCCAGGAATAGAAGGAATATCAATGGAAATATTTTAACAAATTGATGCAACTCTGGAAACACTCTTCAGTGCCAAGAAATCTGGAAGACAGCTACCAGGCCAATCAACTGTAAGAGACTCATATCTGGGTCCATTCCAAAGAAAGATGAGCCAACTAAATTAGAAAAATTTAAAGCAATATCATTACTATCACATGCCAGTAAAATTTTGTTGAAGATAATTAAAATGCAGTTGCACTTGTACATCACAGGTATTTTCCAGAAATTTAAGACAGATTCAGAACATGACAATGGTTGACACATATTATTACTGACGTCATATAAATCTTATTTGAAAGCAGAGAATACCAGAAAGATGTTTACTTATGTTTTATCAACTCTGCAAAGGTGTTTGACTGTGTGGGTCATACCAAACTATAAGTAACTTTGTAAAGAATGGGAATTCCAGAACACTTAACTGTGTTCATGTTGAAACTGCACACAGAACATGGGGTAGTGATAGCAACAGAAGACGGGAACACTGAATGGTTTGAAATCATGGAAGGAGTGCTTCAACACTGGGACCTTTCACCATACTTATTAAATTCATAAACTGAACAAATGATCTGAGAAGTTGGATTATATGAAGAAGAAGGTGGCATCAGGATTGGAGAAAGGCTCATTGACAAGTTGCAATATGCAGATGACATAACCTTGCTTGCTTAAAGCAAAGAGGACCTGAAGTATTTGATGAGAAAGATAAAAGAATACAGCGTTCAGTTTGAATTACAACTACACGTGAAGAAAAACCCTCACAACTGGACCAATAAACACTATCATAATAAATCGAGAAACGATTGATGTTGTCAAGGATTTCATTTTACGGTAATTCACAATCAATGTTCATGGAAAAAGCATTCAAAAATCAAATGATACATTGCACTTGGCAAATCTGTTGATCAAGGCTCCTTTAAAATGTTAAAGAGCAAAGATGTCACTTTGAGAACTATCTAAGTCATGATATTTTCAATTGCCTCATATCTGGACAATAAGTAAGGTTAACTTGTGAAGAATTGATGCATATGAATTATTGTATCTATAAATTATATTGAAAATACATGGAATGACAGAAGAACAAATAAATCTGTCTTGGACAAAATGTAGTCAGAATGTTCCTTAGATGTGAGAATGGCAAGAATTAATCTCACAAACTTTGGATGGGTTTTCAAGAAGGACCAGTTCCTGGAAAAGGACATTATTCTTAGCAGAGCTGAGAATTAGTGAAAATGAAGAAGACCCCCAATGAGATGGAGTGACATAGTGACTGCAATTTTGAGGATGGTGCAGGAAGGACCTGGCAGTGTTTTGTTCTGTTGTGCATAAAGTCACTATGAGTCATAGCCCACATGACAGAAATCTTCAACCTAACAACTTGATAAGTAATGCTCCCTTCATAATAGAGGTGAAAGTGTGCTTGATATGAGTTTGGAATCATAGTAAATGAGACATCTACTACCTTTGTGACATTGTTGTTGTCAAGTGTTAAACCCCAGCTAGGGTTTCTGAGGATCAGCTGGTAGGTTTGACAAGCTGACTTTGGTTTTTAGCAGTCCAGTGCTTATCCTACAGTGCCACATCAGCACTCTGAAGTGATGTTGATCAAGTTATTTTCCTTCCCTAAATCTTAGTGTGCTAATATTTAAAATGGTAACTAAAAATGCCATGTCATATGATGGTTATAAACATTAAATAAAATGAGGCAGTTTATTTAATCTGCCTTTTAGGAAGATAGTCACAAGCACAGATCATACCTGGAACAAATTTTGGCACAATTTTAATAGCCTTGATGTGACACTGTAGGATAAGCTCTAGACAACTAATCAAAGAGTCAACAGTTGAAACCCACCAGCTGCTTCTCATAGGGTTGCTGTGAGTTGGAACTGACTTTATGGTACTTAAAAACATCAACAACGATGACCACATCTTTATAAGAAATTAGCTCAATGCGCACAAAGAAATACAAACAAAATCATGAAACTGAAACTATTGTTATTGTTGTAGTTAGATGATGTAGAGTCAGTTCTGACTCATAGTGACATTATGCACAAGAGAACATAACACTTCCCAGTTTTATTGAGGGTCTTCCTTTTTGTTGCTGACTGTCGACTACCTAGCAAAATGTCCTTCTTAATAATATGTCCAAAAAATGAGAGACAAAATTTGACCATCCTGGCTTCCAAATTCTTTGACATACATAAGTGAGGGCTTCCAGTGTTGCATCAGTCTGCTGAAATATTTCAATTCGTATTCTGTCGATTCTCCGAGCTTTGCTATTTATAAGGTTTCCAGTGGCTAAATATTCAGACGTAGTCTGCCTCTCCTTCTCAGTCTATATTAGTATACCAGTGGCAGAGCTTCTAGCATCTCACAGATGCTATTCATAAGATTTATAGTGGCTGAACATTTAGAAGTAATCTTTCTCTCCTTCTTCCCTGTCTATCCTAGTCTGGAAACTCAGCTGAAACTGTCCATTATGGGTGTACCTTGCTGGTATTTAAAATACCATAGCTTCTAGCATCACAGCAAAGTGCAAGCCACCACAGTGTAACAAACTAACCAGTGGGTGATGGACTAGAAACTTTGGATACACTTATATCTTTGGGAACTGTATAAGCCCATTTATCCATTGTGAATTTACCCTTTGAGATCAATTTAAGATCTTTGCTTACACAAGTGTATAAGTAAGTAAATGCAATACATAATTAAACTCATTTTGTAGTATTTCCAATGAAAATTCATTTTTATAGCTATTATTTTCTAAGTGTTTATAAATGATTTTTTTCTATGTTAATTGATCATTTATTGACTATAGTAGAAAATGTCATCTTTTGAAACCAAGCAAAATATGTGCATTTAAGGAAGACAGTCACAAGCGAAGATCAGACTTAAAACAAATTTTGGTCCTAAGGTAAGACTTGGAGTGAGTTTTTCTGGTTCCATAACTCCTTACCTCATTCTACCTATATCACCAAGTAGATCCATATCAGCTGCTATGATTTTCATGCACAAACTTTGCCTTAAACTTCAACATGTGTTACCATAGACAGTCAGCTCACTCTGATTTTCTGTGACTGACTCAATGCATTTATCAACTCTTTCTGCTTTCTTTGCTTCATATGTTCAAATTTTGCTGACATCCACTGTAGAATTAAAATCAGATTCAATATTCCATACATTTTCAGCATAAAAAAGCAAGCACATTTCAGTTGTGTCATTTCATCAGCAGTATTTAATAGTATCCATTACTGACTGCAACACTTCCATGATCTGGAAAAACAGACAGACTCATGGAGATAGAGTCTTCTGTGACCCAGAGAATAATTCATTCGTGATAGAGCAGGTGCAAATATTTTCAGTAGCTGCTAACTATACAGTCCAAAAAAAGAATCTATTCATGATTTTACATTTAAAGTTGCTAAGTGTTGTCAAATCAGTTTTGACTCTAGTGACCCTGTGTAAGGTTTCTGAGGAGTGGCTGGTGAGTTTGAATCACTGACCTTGTAGTTCAAACTGACCTTGTGGTCCAGTGCATTATCCTACAGTGCCATACCAGGACTCCTGGATTTCTCTAGAAGGGCTATATTTAAATATCCATGGGAAGTTATTATTATTTTTTTATTTTTAAAAAGACTTATAATTTAATTTTCCTTTTAGAATTAATAAATAGTGAAATTCAACATTTTGCTTAGGGAATGGGCTTTCATTTATTTTGGTTTTGTTCATCATTATTGTCACCATAGCTGTATTAATTATATTATGTATTTTCTCACCATCTCAAAAGATCATTGAAAGTTGATATTAGTTAGTATACTCATATTAGAGAAAAGGAAACAGAGACTCAATGATGGTATGCAACCCAAGGTTATAACCATAATTGCTAGAGGGATATATTTTAAATAATTTTCTGCTGATTTAAGACTAAGTTCTTTCAAATAGGTTCTGCTACTATTTGATTCATTCAAAAAATATTACAGTTTGATTTCTTTAAGTCGTTGTCTCCAAATTATAGACAGCATTCTTATTTAGAAATATAAATTCTTTCACAGCTCTCTGTGAATTTACAGATAATGCTACTCAATTGCAGAAGAGTCTCTCTGATGCTTTCCTCTAGATTGTATGTTAAAAAAAAAATAGTGCACAGTTCAAGAAGCCCTGGTAACATAGTGGTTTACATATTGGGCTGCTAACCACAAGGTCAGCAGTTCAAATTCACCAGCTATTCAAAAGGAGAAAGATGAAGTTTTCTGACTCCATAAAGATTTACAGCATCAGAAACCCTACACAGGGTCTATCTGAGTCGGAACTGACTTGATGACACGCAGCAGCATCAGCAGTCCCAGTTCTTGGTAAGATCTAATGTACTTAGCTCAGGGTCAAGAAGCCAATGAACATTTCATCATTTTATGCAGGCAGTCATTTAATGCAGGCTCCAAAATACTTTGTTTCAAGGATTTTTCAGGAGACTGAGGATGGGAACCTGAACTTGGAAATATTCACCTAGAAAAAAGGACCCTCTCTTACTTTTTCTGCTGCATGCCAATGAGTCAGTTCTGACTCAAAATGATCGTGTACAGCATTTTTGTAGCTGTAAATCTTTAAGGGAGCAGAAAGCTTTATCTTTCTACCGTGGAGTGCCTGGTGGATTCGAACTGCTGACTTTGTGATTAACAGTTCAATGTGCAACCCAGTACTACTATCTAACTATGTTTATGGAAATGTGTTCCTCTAAACTGGGTAGCCTGTTGGCACATCACTAGCAGTGATGAAGAACCTAGTCTCTCAAGACCATGAGTGAGAGAATCCACAGGGTAGATCTGAATGGAAGACCTACAGGACTACCCTTAGAGCCAATAGAATTGGAATCTTTTCAATCACTTCATATGTATGCAAAAGCTAAGCAAAGAAAAGGAAGACAGAAGAACTGATGTGTTCTAACTAAGGTGCTCACAAATAATTTTGAACACACCTTAGACTATCAGAAGAATGAATAACTCAATCTCAAGAGAAATGCAACCAGAATGCTCCTTAGAATGAAGTATGATGAAACTTGGCTCACTTACTTTGGATAGTGTATCAGGATAGACTAATCTGTAGAAAAGGGCATTTTATTTGGCAAAGTAGGTCAATAAAACAAGGGAAACCCCCAATGTGATGGACTTAGATAATAGCTACAATAATGGATTCAAACACATCAAAGATCATGAAGTATGCAGCATTCCATTCTGTTATAAATAGGATATCCATGAGTGAGAGGAATTTGAAGGGGATAATAGCAGGTAAACTTCAACCGGTAAAACTGTACTATCTGAAAACAATTACTACTGTTGTGTGCCTTCTACTACTGTTGTGTGCCTTCTACTTGGTTCTGACTCATACAGGCTCTGTATAGGGTTTCCAAGGCTATAATTTTTTTTTCAAGTTTTTAATGTGAATTGAATGACAGTTTACATGGGAGAACTTTGGTTTTACACTCATCCTATCATTTTTTTCATTGCAATGATTATAATCCCCTCTGTGAATCATCATTCAACACTATTAGCTTCTTCTTTTTTTTTTTTTTTGATGTACACAAAAACATATACTAGGAATATATACTAATTTAAACAACCAAAGAGCACATTCTGAAAGCTTGCCTCCTGGCCACCAGCACACAACCTTTCTCTTTCCATGAGTCTAGAGTCCTCAGCTGCTCTATCGCTCCATGTCATCATCTCTGCCTCCATCTCCGGTGTTGTTGCTTCTCTGCATAGGATTCCACATTAAGCTTGTGCTCTTCTTCCTTGATGGTTCTAGGTTCCTCTCCTCCTGGAATGTAAGATTAACTAGTCCCCCCTTTTTACTACAAAACTTCTACCTTTACAGTTGTGACAATCACAATTAATCATGATAACAATTACTCACTATTGAATCATAAGAATCTTATCTATTCAGTGGAGATTCTATCTTCCCCTGCATGTTCTGAAACTAAATTCCCTCTTGAAAACTTGTAAGCTTGTCACTTATTGCTCTCCCCCCTGCCCCCTGCCATTTTAAGCAGCCAATGTCTAAGTTGTCTGTCCCTATCAACTCTATGTTCAGAGGGGATAGGAGTGATCCTTGATATGAAGATTCCATCCCTCTCAGTTGGTATTTTGAGCTAGCGTAGTGGTTACGAATCAGGCTGCAAACCACAAGGTCACCAGTTCAAAACTACCAGCTGTTCCATGGGAGAAAGATAAGGCATTCTGCTCCCGTAAAGAATTACAGCCTCGGAAACCCTGTACAGAGTCACTATGAGTCAAAACCGACTCCACAACACACAGCCACCAGCTACCACGTTGGCCCAGGGTCAGGCAGTGTTTCGTTCTGCTATGCATAAGGTTGCTATGAGTCAGTATCGACTCAATGGCACCTAACAACAACAACATCCATAAGTATAGATCAAGTACATCAAATTGCAGCAATTTACATTTGTTTCCTTTATGAAAATTGTTTTATCTTCCTCTAGTCGAGTTCTGATCATCAAGTCATCGAAGCTACATAAAGTGGGTACTATTTACAAGTTTGGGCATTCTTGTGTGTCTCCCCTCACTTCATATCAGCTGGATGCTTCACTCTCAGCTCTACCTCTCCATGGCTATGTCCTTGTTCATGGGCCCATAGTCTTACCATACTTCGGAGTCCCCAGGTCTCACCATACTTCGGATGAGCCAGCCCTTCATCTTCTCTCTCTTATCTCCAAGTCAACAAGAGTCTATGGAATGTGGTCAACCTCAACCCATATCTTCATTGCTGGCTTTCCCCCATTTCCATTCACTAGTAGACCAATGTGGTCACCAGCAAGCTCACATGCCTGCTTGTGTATTCCCTTTGTGTTTCAGTATTGGAGGGGGCTTTGTCCTGAGGGACTTGATTGCTTGCCTTGATGGCTCCCCAGCGAACATCTTATTTATTCTTGTTGCAAAGGCTATAAATCTTTGCAGGAGCAGAAAGCCTCATCTTTCTTATGCAGAATGCCTGGTGGACTCCAACTGTTGGTCTTGTGATTAGCAGCCCAATCAGTAGCCCACTAGCACTTGTGTGGTGCTCTAACATAAGCACAGACTACTAAGCATAAGGTCACCAGTTCAAACCCACCATCAACTCCCTGAAAATGCTATACAGGGTCACTAAGAGTTGGAACCAACTTGACAGAACTTCACAACGGCACTGGACTTCTAGCCTAAAGAATGGCAGTTCAAACCCACAGGCCACTCCTTAGAAACCTTGTACAGAGTCAGAACCAACTTGACAACATTCATCAACAACAACAACATACTACCAGGGCTTTCCAGGGTACCCTACTCAAAGAGAAGTAGGAAGAACAGTAAGGAATTCTTCGGGAAAGCAGAGATGAGAATATCAGAAGCTGGTTTTTCGGGCTCTTGGGAATACGGCCTATACAACCTTACAAGGAAAACTAGCATGGAGTGAGAGGGCAAGTCAGCTCCCACCGTGACAAGAGTAATGTAATTCAATGTAAAGTAAAGTGCCATCAAGTTGGTTCTGACTCATAGTGACTCTATGTAGCGTTACAAGAAGCACTTGGTGAGTTTGAACTGCCAACTTTGCTGTTCAACCCGGCCCTGCTGTCCCGCGCTGCACCAGGTGAAGACTGTATCAATGTGTCAAGGCAAAGGTTCTAGCTGATAATCAAAGGAACGGCAGCTACAAGGAAGGGGTTTATCTTGAAGTCTAGCTTAGCAGGAATTTCTCCTGGACAAAAGGATATCTTGGAGCAGTAACACTAGAATCAAGATTGACTCACAGCCAGTGTGCCTGATTCCCCTTGGCTTATAGAGTTGTTTATGGAGCTGTAGGATGCATATTAGACTGCTTAACTACAATGTTTGTGGTTCAAACCCACTAGCCACTCTTTAGAAACTCTATACAGGATTGTCACAAATTGGATTTGACACTACAGCACTTTACAACAACAACTTGATAGTCAGGATCCCTGGTGGAATATTGGTTAAGTGCTTGGCTGTTAATCGGAAGGTTGACAGTTCCAACCCAACAAACACTCCATGGGAAATTGCTGTGATATTGTGCTTTTGTAAAGATTGCTCTATGTTGCTTTTTTTTTTTTTTTTTTTGTAAGATTTTATTGTGAATTGAATGAAGGTTTACAGGACAGATCATCAGTTTTACATTCAACAACAAATAATTGCAATGATTACAATCCCCTCAATGTACCTTCAGTTAACAGTATTTACCTCTATTACCTTTTGTCTTTAGATGTACACATACCATATTGAAATTATATATTCATTTAAATGTTCAAAGGGCACATTTTGCAAGCCAGCCTCTTGCTCATAAGCACACTGCCTTTTTAGTTCATGGGCCTTTAGTCCTCTGCTGCTGAATCTCTCTATGCCATTGGCTCTGCTACCATCCTCTGTTGTCACCGCTTTTCTGGTTAGAGTCCCTTGCTCCTCTCATGCTTTTCCCTCTTGATGGTCTTAAGGTCCTCCATTCCTGAAATGACAGATTAATTGCTCCTCCCTTTTGGTTACACCTCTACTACCTTTACAGTTCTCACAATCACCATTAGTCCTGATAACAACTACTGACAATTGAATCATAAAATCCTATTCCCCTCACTCCCCATCTCCTTTCACCTGACCCATCTGGGCAAGAGGAAAACTATTCGGTGGGGATTCTATTTTATCCCTCTGGTTCTAACACTAAGCACCTTCATGAAATCTTATAAATGAGCCACTTGTTGTTGTTATGTGCCTTGGAGTTGGTTCCGACTCATAGCGACCCTACACAGGGTTTCCGAGGCTGTAAATCTTTATGGGCGCAGACCGCCTCATCTTTCTCCCATGGAGTGGCTGGAAGTTTCGAACTGCTGACCTTGCAGCTCACAACCCGATTCGTAACCGCTACTCTACCAGAGCTCCTTAGTGCCTTTTTAGTCCCTATTTTTGATAGCTGAAATCTAATGTGCCCGTCCCTATCAACCCGGGTGTGGTGCTGTGGGTTAATGCATCAGACTGCAAAGCCATTTAAACTGCAAGGTCAGGGTTCAAGCTTACCAGCTGCTCCTCGGAAACCTTATACAGGGTCTCTATGGGTCGGAACTGACTCGAAGGGACTCAACAACAACAACAAATCAACCCAGTGTACTGAGGAATCAAGTTTGATCCTTACTTAATATGATCAAGAATCTTTCTCTTTCGGTGGGAATTTTGGACAACTTCATCCAAAAGCAAAGATCCAGTTCATCAAGTTGTACAATTTGCGCTTGTTTTCTCTATTAACTTCTTTATCTTCCTCTAGTCAAGTTTTGGTCAGCAAGTCATCCAAGCTAGGTTAAATGGGACCTCTCTGCAAGTTTGTGAGTTCTCACATGCCTTCCCTCAACACCTCAGTGCTAACTTCACTCTTAACTCTAGCCCTCAATGGCTAGGTAGGTCAGTGTTCTTAGGCTCAGGAGTTCACATGTCTCCCTGAACTTCAAACCAACCAGCCCTTCCTCTTCTTTCTTTCATCTCAAGGTCATTAGGTGTCTATAGAACATGACCAAACTCATCCCATGTCTTCATTGCTGTATTTCTCCTACTTCCACTCACAAGTTGATCAGGATGGTCACCAGTGAGCCTACAAGACTTTTCATATGTTCCCTTAGATTTTCAATCTTGGAAAGGAGTTTGCCCTGATAGGCTGACTTTCTTGCTTTGCTGACTCCAAGGCAAACAGCTTGCTTAATATTGTCACAACCAAATAGTTCTCCCCCTGTCTCTGCCCCGTCTTATTTTCAAAAAGTATCTTCGGTTCCTCTACCCATTCTGGGTTGGTCTGTTTGTCTTTTCAAGTGGGAATGCCCCATCTCTGATGGTTCTGGGTGAGGCTCAGGATTCCACCTAAGGGGCCCATACTCCATAAAGGCTTAACAAGATGCTTACTTCCCTGGGCACATACGAGTATCCTTTTAGATATTTCAATCATCTGTATGCTAAAGAAGGACTTACATGTTGCTTTTGTCAAGAAGGTTCTGACTCATAACAACCTTATGCACAGCAGAATGGAACACTGCCTTGTCTTATGCTTGAAACCCATTGTTGCTGTGACTGTGTCGATGCATTTCACTGGGGGGGGTGGGGGTTGTTCTTTCCTTTTTTCACCGACCCTCCACTTTACCAAGCATGATGTCCTTCTCCAGGGACTGGTTGCTCCTACACCACGTCCAAAGTATGAGAAACAAAATCTGTAAAGATTACAAGCTTGAAACCCTATGGGTAAGTAAGTTTTAGTCTGTCTTAGTGTGTCACTATCAGTATCACTCAACTAAAGTAGGGTAATGGTTACAAATCAGACTGTGAACCGCAAGATTAGCAGTTCGAAACTACCAGCTGTTCCTCGGGAGAAAGATAGGCATTCTGCTCCCATAAAGATTTACAGCCTCAGAAACCCTGTACAGGGTCGCTATGAGTCGGAATCGACTCCACGACACAATGCCACCAAACATCAACAGGATAGTAAGATGAGTTTTCAGATCCATTCATACATGTTCTCCCTGCTGCTTCCTCATGTCAGATAGTTTAACCCATAAACAATGTTATGAGGAAAGGAAGTGAAGAAAGAGATCATAAGTAGTGTCAGAGTATCATTTCAAATCCAAGCAAGCCTGGATCCAGAATACATGATATTAATTATTGTTTCACATTTCTAGACTTTGCTTATCAATGTTAGATCAAGTTTTCATTAAAAAATTTCACAGGATATAATATTGGAAATTTTATAATAGGTATAATCAAGAAAGATTTATCTTGTAGCTTTTCCAAAAGGGTCAGTGTGGATCTCTCATCGTTGTTCCAGTGTGGCTGTAGAACCTTGCTGAGAGCTCTAGAGAGACAGAAAAATCCAGATAAGGAGTAGCTAGGAAGGGAATATATTGCTGGATGGCCATGTGACAAAGACTATGTTAGTCTTCTTGTTGTTAGTTGCCCTTGAGTTGATATTGAACACTATCAAGATATTGATATTGAGTTGATATTGAACACATGTACAAATATTACAGAGCAGAACTGCTCCACAGGGTTTCCAAGACTGTAACCTTATAGAAGCAGATAGCCAGGCTTGTCTTCCAAGGAAACTCTGGCTACGTTCAAACTGCTAAACATTTGACCCCACAAGGTCCTTAATGGGCTAGAAAGTTTCCTGTTTAGAAGAAACAAATAAACATTTGATTTTATCTTCTTGACTCAGTTTTTGTTCATAACCGATTAATAATAGGAAAATTGATTTTCATGGACTACTGTGGTGCTGTGGGTTAATGAATTAGACTGCAAAGCTGTTTGAACTGTAAAGTCGGTGGTTCAAGCTCAGCAGTTACTCCTTGGAAACCCTATACAGGGTTGCTATGGGTCAGAACATACTCGACGGCACTTAACAACAACAACAACCAGACATACTATTCCAAACAATTTAGGTACAACTAAAAGGTTGCATTTATTAAATATTTTAAATATATAAGGCATTTGTTTATGCACTGGTCTCCTTCACTAACCTATGAGCTTCTCCCATATTCACCTCATCTCAGTTTCCTGAACCTAGCTCAATATTGTTGAAAAACCAAACAACGGGAGATTAAATGTTATGTGTTTTCCCTGCCCTTATATTTGGGTGTTACAACAACTTGGGAAAAATAGTTCCTTTTCCTATGAAAGGGCAGTCTCTAAGGACAAAATTCAGTCACTATCTCTAATCACTTCTATTGTTGTTGTTGCTAATTGCTGTGGAATCCCTTCCTGTTCATACTAACCCTGTATAGAGTTTCCAAGGATTGTCTGGTGAGTTTGAAACCCCGACCTTGTGGTTGGAATTGACCTTGTGGTCGAGTGCTTTATCTCACAATGCCACACCAGGACTCCACATTGGATACAATACCACTTGATAAATAAATGTGAGTATTACTGAATGGGAGCAGGATAAAGAAAGTCACAGAGTACAGAGCTAAAAGTTTATATTATGCCTGTAAGTACTTTGTGCTCAGGACTACTAAGCAATTGGCATATTCAGAAATCAAATAACTAGTATGAATTTTTATCATTTTAACATTTTAAAAGAAAATGCATCTCTTGGATTTTAAATACATTGTAATTCTCCTAAATATAAAATATTCTATCTTATCATATTTTATTTTTTAAAAAGTTGTACAAATTTGAAGTGATCAATGACTTCCACATGTTTATTAACACTCATTCCATTTAAAGATCCGAGTGTGTATCAAACATTATAGAGGTAAAAAGAAAAAAAAGTTAATTGCTTTAAAAATTTTCAGTCAAAGGACCCAACCTAGAAATGTTTTAGAAGCCTAAATGATTAAATGTCAGAGCCAGATTTATTCGATTTCATTTATATTTTATTTTCAGAATGGTAAAGGAGAGTGTGAGGCTAGGTGTGTTGTTATTGGTATGGCATTTCATTATATTTTCCCCAGTTGATCAAATAATAAACATAACATGCTCTGTTCAACAGCTTTTACTTTTGTTAGTCTGTATGTGTACGAAGAAAGATAGTTAGAATGGACCAAGAGCAGAGTAAAATAGACTTTCCTTACCCCACAATAAGAACGGCATACTTGTTGCCTTAATTAGTATTCAGAGAGCTGAAACACTCATCTAATTTAATAGGTTTCACTCCTAATTAATTATTTAATTAACTGGGACAACATTGCCATTGTTTTATTTAGAACTATGAACTCAATGAATCCATGTCTCTCTGCTTAACTGCATGCCCATCTGGTCAGCTATTGCTCTCTTCCTTTTACCCATGTAGGAGCCCTGGTATTGTAGTGGATTACATGATGGGCTGCCAACTTCAAAGTCAGCAGTTTGAATCTAACAACTGCTCCAAGGGAGAAAGATGAGTTTATCTACTCCCGTAAAGATTAACAGCATTGAAAACCCTATACAATGTCGTGAGTCAGCATCTACTCAAGGACATTCAATCACCACCTTACCCCTCTAAGGTTCTGTACTGCCTCTCATTATCTTCCTTCAGACCTTTTCTACTGGGCCATTTTTACTGTTTCACTGACAAAACACTGCCTTATGTTCAGTGTCTTTATTTGCATTCCCTTCCCTATGTTATTTTAAATTTGGCTTTGCTCCAAAGGTGTTGTTTTCCCAGTGGTCCTCTTTTGCAAGTACTAATTTGTATTCCCCACTGCCCAACATATCAACAGGGCAGGAGGTGGTATTGGCATCATCCTGTCTCCCACTTACAACTGTAGTCATTACATGCCTAGCTTTCCATACCAACTCCACCATCTAGAGGAGAGCAGCATCCCTGTGCATAATCTTTCTGACACAAACCAGTTTCAAAGACTGACTACACTTGGCTATCATCCTGAAAGTATTCACTTTTGGGAAATTAAATATAAGCACTTTTGAATTTTACACTTCTAAATCTTCTTTTTACTGTTCCTACTAAATTGCTTTGCTGACTGATACCCAAGAGATACCAAGTGTCTTAATCCCTCTTTGTTATTCAAATACAGAAAGTCCCCTCTTTGGATAATATACATGAATTTCCCAGGCAAGTATTTTGCATATTGTGAATTATAACTCACTGTTTTCAATGTTAATGTTATAGTACTATTAATAATAATCAGATGGGTGGCATGTTGTACCATTTCAGCTATTTTCTTACTGTTGTTCTTAAATGCCATTGAGTTGGTTTCCGGTTCATAGCAACCCTCTGTAGGGTTTCCAAAGAGTGGCTGGTGAGTTTGAACTGATCTTGTGGTCCAGTGTTGTATCCCACAGCACCATTCCAGGACACTTACATTATTAACTCTTTTAAATTCTCTGATGTTATTTTTCCCTTATTGCCTTCATCAGGCATTTACAATATGGATTAAGCCAATCCAACACTGTTCTCTTCATGCTATTCTACTCTCATCAGAACTCATTGTTTATCATCATTCACCTAATATACCAAACAACACACTTATTCCAATCTTAATCTTGTTTCTAGTTCATGTTAGGAAAAAGAGATAAATGCTGACAGTGAAATAATACTCAGCAATTAGGCAATTGACTAGCTGTTAACTCATCAGCATTGATAAATCTTGTAAACATATTACTGAGTGTTAAAAAGGAAAGTAAGAAGAAGGAGATATAAAGTATAGCACCATTTGTAGTAATTAGAATTCATGAACACAAAACCACACAAAACACTTTATAAGAAGTTAACCTTTTTCTATTACTAAGCCTTGTTTTTTTGCTGCACTCTACTGACTGGTCTTCCAGTTTTAGCCCCTGAGTCAATATAGTTAATTTTCTAAAATTCTTCCAAAATTTTTCAACACTGCTTAGATTTTTCACCTGATCTTCTCCCTGAAACTGTCTCAGGTATTTCCTGGGAATCCTCATGGTTTGCTACTTCCATTAATTTAAATCTTAAATATTTATCCAAAGTTGATTTTGAATACACTTTCCTGAATACTATAGGGAAAGTGTAACCCAAAATTGATTTGTTATGGATTGCATTGTATACTTCAAAAACACGTATTGAAATCTAAGCCCCTATACCTGTAAATCCACCACACTTTTGTCAGTTTGTAATATTGTTGTGACTTGACTGTTGTTATGAAGTTGGAAGTTATACCACTGGTATTTCAAATACCAGCAGGTCCATTCATGGTAGATGGGTTTGAACTGAGCTTCTAGTAGGCAAAGACTGAGTAGGAAGAAATGCTTGGCAATATATTTCTGAATATTAGCCCAAGAAAACTTTTCAGATTATACAATATTATCTGAAACTTGGACTTGTCATCAGGAAGGACTGATAGCTGGAGAAAGAGATTATGTTTGGTAAAGTATAAAGCCAGTGAAGACCAGGAAAAACCCTCCATGAGATGGATTGATACCATAACTATATGAATGAACGCAAACATACCAAAGATCATAACAATTGGCAGGACTGGTCAACATTTTGTTATATTATATATGGGATGGGTTCACCATGAGTAATAGCAAACAACTAACAACAACAATGTGTAAATATGATCTTAATTGGAAGTAGGGTTACTTTGTTGTGTTAAATTATTACCTGAATAGGCTGGGTTCTAAATGTAAACACTTCTGAAACAGAAAATATACAGACCAACACACAAGAAAAAGAAGAAAACAGGTGACAGAGATTGAAGCATCGAACAAGTCACCCACTTGTGTATTTCCATTATAGCAGCACTAGGAAGTTTCGGAAACATCCTTGAATAAAATAGAAAGAAAAAATCCTGCTCCCCATGGAGTGTACCTTCCAGTGCATGAGGAGTAGGCAGTAGAAATTGTGTCTATGGGAGGAGACAGATGGTTAACAGAATTAATAATTAGTATATTGGTAGCGTAGTGGTTACGAATCGGGCTGTGAACCTTAAGGTCAGTGGTTCGAAACTACCAGCGGCTCCGTGGGAGAAAGATGAGGCTTTCTACTCCCGTAAAGATTTACACCCTCGGAAACCCTGTACAGGGTCGCTATGGGTCAGAACTGACTCAACGGCACTTAACAACAACAACAACATAGTAAATTTGGGATAAAGATGAGGTTTTCTTCTACCTCACAGATTTAAAGCCTCAGAAACCCTAAAAATGATTGCTGTGAGTTGAAACCAACTTGAAGACACTTACCAGCAACAGCAACACGGGGAGTATAAGAACGGGGCTGCTAACCTCAAGCGTGGCTGTTCAAACTCACCAGTTACTCCTCTACAGGATCAATATGAGTTAGGACTTACTAGACAGCACTTAGCAGCAATAACAGTAAGGGGAGTAGAGGAAATGGTAACATTTTAAAGACATATTCAGTGAAAGCTTTGTTGGGAAAGTAACAAGCAACCAACAGAAAAAGGTAAAGGATGAGCTATTTGGTTGTCTTCAGATTTGCCTTCTAGCTGAACGGGAAGCGAGCATACAGGAGCTGTGGTGGGAAGTTCGGCTGTATTCTAGGAGCAGCATGGGTAGATTGTATATGGATCCTGGATAAGAGCAATCACAGATGTGGGGTGTAGAGATGGTGAGGTTTGTAGGACTTTTCAGTTATTTCTAAAAATCTCCTTTCTTCTCCCCCTTGTAGTAGAAGGCATAATCCACAATGGCAGGAATGGTTTTTGTTTTCGTCCCAATCCTGTCGATACATGCACAGTTTCAAGAGTATGAGATGGCTTCAATAAGTTCATAGAAATATTCCATTATCTTTTGATTCCGTGAACTTTTTGAAACCCTCCCCCTCATAATACCTGGTATATAGGAGGTGAGTAACTAATATTTTGCTGGATGGATAAATATTGCACATAAATGACATTAGAATAAATGCATATAGGGGAAGGATAAGTGGAGTGTTCCACAAATGTGGAACAAGATTTGCTCAAGTTTTGGCACACAGAGTAAAAAACACATACCCACTCCCATTGCCAGGGGGTGGATTCTGACTCATACCAACATGAGTAAGGTTTCTGAAGCTGTAAATCTTTGCATGAGCAAAAAGCCTCATCTTTCTTCTGCAGAGCGGATGGTAGGTTGAACTACTGACCTCACTGTTAGCAATCCAGTGCTTATCTTGTAGCAGCACCAGAGCTTTTAAAAAACATGTACATCTATATGTAGATGGGAAGAAACATTCAGATAACAAAGCTATCTAATTTATTTATCCTCTACCATAAACTTGGAGTCCTGGTGTGGTGCTGTAAGAGAAGCACTTGACCACAAGGTCATCAGTTTGAACCTCAAGGCCTGTGGTTCAAACTCATCAGCTACTCCTCAGAAACCCTATACAGGGTCACTACGAGTCAGAACCACTCGATGACGCGTAACAACAACAACCATAAACTTAATTGTCTCTGTGTCTATCTTCATATCCACTCTACTCTCATTTCAAAGGCTGAAGTGTCTTTCTTATGTAAAATGAACTGTTTTATGTTTTTCCAGGATTATAATTCCTCTACCTTTGGGACAACTTCATAAATTGTGAACTCTTTTTCTAAGACCTTTCACTTTTTACTCTCCAAGGAGTCCTTCCCTTTACTATACTGACATGTTTAAGTGTTTCCCACTTAAAAAAAAAAAAAAAAAGCAAAAACAAAAGCCTACAAGTAAAATAACCTTTGACCCCTTGGACCTCTCAGATACACTATTAGTTTGGGAGCCACACTTCTAGGATTGACTTAAACTTCCTGCTTCTACTTGTCAGCTTCTAGCTCTCAAATTCATCTCTCAACTCCTTTTCTCTTTTCTCCTCATTACACAACAAATGTTTGTTAGTTCAAATTAGCACTCATTCGTATTTATTCTTGTAGATCATTTAATAGATACCTGTAGTCTGTAATTTGTATCTTTTCTCTGGTAGACATTGAGAGTGTAGTTACAGCAGGAAGGACTGCTTTCTTTACTACATACCATTATTACTTTCATGGGCATAAATTTTTCTTCTGTATCAAGCTAAATTTCTTTTGAAAATGAAGGTCATTTAAAATGCAACTCAGGAGGGGAAGAGCAAAGAAAAGTCTCTCTGCATAAAAATATAGGAGTTGTAAGAAAAGGTAGAATTGTCATGTACAGTTTGGGAGATGGATATTCAATTTCTGGTCACTGTAACACACAAGCAGCCAACATCTGTCTGTCAGTGGAGACTTGTGTGTTGATGAGATTCTGAACAGATTTCAGTTGAGATTTCCTTCAGACTAAGACTATGAAGAAAGACATGGCACCATATATCTGAAAATCAGCCACAGAAAAATTCTACGGATTACAATAGTTCAATCTGCAACTGATAAGAGGAATAATATGGTACTAAGAAGCATTTTTCATGGGTTCACTGGTGTCAGAGACTGACTCAAGGGTAACTAACAAAATATTAAGATTTTCAAAAATAAATTGAAATAATTTGATTGCCTTGTTGGTCTTTGATCTTGAGATTGAAATTGTATTCTTTCTTCTGATATTTTCTACACTCTAAGAGATCCAAAAATTCTCAATTGCACTATAAGAAAAAATGAGATGAAAGGGAAAAATCAGAAACCAAGGATGAAGTTTGAGAAAAAGAGGAAAGACCCAGGGGCAGGAATTAGGGAACAGAATTGTTTCAGGGATTTGGGATGACATGAAAAATGAGGAAAGATGGAAGAATTTGAACTAAGGAGCGAGAGAGCCTCTCAAGCGTACTGAGAATTGAGAATGGGAACAAGTGAAGCTGTACCACAATTAGGAAGAAATTGGTGGGCTGAACTGATGATTTCTGTAACCCTCTTTTGTCCCAAATCTACTCCTTCCTTACACACTTCCCAAGACTGAAATCATTTGGAGAAAAGTTGGAGCAGAAGTAAAGACCTTTTCTGCATTTCATTCTGAACTCTGGATGCCTGGTTTAGGAGAGAGTGAGGCTTTGTTCCTATAAAGAACTGTACTTGCATCTCCTTTTGTTAATTATATTATATAAGGAATAAGTCACTGCCCGAACCCTCAAGGAACTATGATCTACTGCCGAGGGACACTTCAAGTAAATAGTTGTAACTAAATAAGACAATTTACTTTAATGATGTGTGTGCCAAGTGTTGTAGAGGGAGAAGAAGTACCTCAATCTGCCTGGGGATGTTAAGATCAATGTCACAGAGAATGAAGCATTTCATCTGATAGTGTTGAAATGTGAAAAGTTGGTTAGACTCTCCAAAGAAAAGGTTAACAGGCAGAGGGAACAGTTCTGTGGTGCTGTGAATTATTTAATGTTTCTTCTAGTCTTAGTGTTTGTAACTGACAACAAATGACTATTATTTTGATCCATCTGAGTAAGAGAACATGGGAGAAGATATTGACAGGATGGAATGATTCAGCTGTGGATGTTAACAGAGTTCGTTGTGATTGTTAAAACTTGAAACTCTAGTATGGGTGTAAAATGAGTCATCTCAGAATCACAGATCTGAGGGTCTCACTACCATCCAGAAGAACCAGGAGATTAATGAGCCCTTTGGAGCCCAAGACCTGTATGTACTGAATGTCTTCAACTGAGGGATAGAAAGCTGTGATATTGTAGGAGTGACAGAGGAGCACCAGAACCAGAACCAACAGTCACAACATGAGACAGAGCCATGACTCCCAGTCCTGGAGCAAGGAAAGTTGAATGACTTTGGACAAGAAGTTTACTTGCAGAATAAGGTGCCTCAAGTCACTTAATTGGGGGAGATAGGTTTGTTGACTCACAGTGATAGAACTGAGGATCTGCTGTCCTAGGCTTATGGGGGAGTGGTGTGTCCTGTGAATATTTATCAGCAGCTCTAAAGAAGCTTTGTAACATTACCCAAGCAGAGAGAGTCCTGCCTGTGGACACTGCTGAGGGAAGATATGTGCCCTGATAGAAGAATGGAGTGTTTTCTGTTCCTGAATTACCCTATTAATTTTTCTAATGAACCCTATAACTGTGAATGTGATGTCTGAGTTCTGTGTGGTAATGAATTACCAAACTCATTTGGAGAAAACTTGGAGCAGAAGTAAAGACATTCTTGGCATATCATTCTGAATCCTGTTGAGTAGAGGATGCTTTAGTGACATTTGTATAAGTATATAGACATATATATGAAAGAAAGTGCAGGGAAATAAGCCTTGTTTTGGAATCTATAGGTAGTCCAATATTATAGGATTAAACATAGGTGATAATATAGAAGGAGTGCTATTGTTAAGTGCCATTGATTCTGTTCCAACTCGTAGTGACCCTGTATAGGGTTTCCGAGTAGCTGCTAGAGGGTATGAACTGCTGACATTGCAAGTAGAATATCATTGTTTATCCTATAGGGCTATGGGGTTGGATAGCAAAGCAGAAGTTAGATGTTAAAAGAATATGTTATGTCCTGCCAGGGGATTTAGATTGCAATTTTATTAATCAGTGGAAATCTATGGAAAATTTTGGGAAGGGGAAGATCATGGTTGAAAAATTATACTCTTTCTTGTGGCAGATAGAGGGGATAAATAAAAAATATTTTCCAAATGATATTCTATGGAACTCAAGCCTTATATGAGTTTTCTCTAATAAAGTATATTGTAATGTAATCTAATCTATCCATCTATCTACACATGAACTATCCTGAGGTTATCTTCTGTAAAGAAAACTATATAATTAATTTAATCTTCTGTTTCCCAAAGCTGTTTGATGTGTCGCTGGATAGTGTTTTCTATTCCCCCCAAAATAAAATCAAATTCAAATGAGAGAGAAGCTTCTAGTAGTTTTTGAAACTTTTAGCTAGTTTAAGGAGTACCAATGTGGTGCTACAGGATAAGTACCAGACTGCTAACCACAAGCTTGGCAGTTCAAACCCACCAGCAGCTCCTCACTAGCTTGTTGTTGTTAAGTGCAGTGAAGTTGGTTCTGGCTCATAGCGACCCTGTATATGGTTTCCAAGAAATGGCAGGTGATTTGAACCAACAAACTTGTGGCTAGCAATCCAGAACTTATTCTATAGTGACAAAATATTGGAATACCAACTGATTCTCCAAGGAAGACTGAGAGCCATAATTGAAAATTACATAATCAGAAATAGTTCTAATATACTAGTATAACAGCATCTCTGTCACTTAAGCCCAGTTCCTCAGTTCTAGATGTCAGAACTAGTTGTCAGAATTTCTTCCACTGGAAAACCTGGAAATATTCACTGACAGTATTATTTCAGTGTAAATTTGTGTCCAGCACAATGCAAAGGCAATTCATCCACACAGGGTGACAATGTGAAGACAAAATAATTTAACCACTTATGCATATGTGACAAAATGGACAGTTTCAGCACTCCCTAAGCATTTGCTCCCAAGGTCTTTATTGTTAGGTTTCTAACAGCCAAAGTTGTGGTAACACTTGGTAAAACATCAAGTGTTCCAAGGTCTGCATTGTGGGACTCATAACAGTGAAAGCTGAAGTAACTCTTGGTAAAATAACAAGTGATCCAGATTTTTATTTTTGAATTTGAAACTTTGTGAATGACCAAATGCTCCAAAATCTGAAAAGGGGAGAAAGATGTTTTTAAAAGAGAACTAGCTGATGGATCTGAATCACAAGTTAATCTATTTTTTTGTCATAAAATTTCTGTACAAGAAAACTGTGTGCAAAAACATTTTTTTCCAAAGTCAGCAAAAATCTCATTACTAGCTGTTGCTTGTCAAAAAGTTAGTTATTTCTCTTATTTCACTGTGAGGAACCTTGGAAAACTTTCTTAAAGAATATTATGTTTTTCTATAGAACACTAAATTATCACCAAATATTTTGTCATTTTACTCTACCCCTTTATAAAACGAATCATGCAAGTACATCTCTTAGGAAGAACATAGGTAAATGCCTCTATTCTATCTAACAGGAAGGCTGAGAAATTAAGTCCACACTTCAAGAGGACTCATATTTAAAGAATCTAAACTGTAGAAAGATTCTTTAAAACATTGTTAGGATACAGGCTAAGAGCCTAGTGGAAGGCAGAGAACAAGTTTGAATATGTTCCCAAGCCTTCCTTGTAGTTTATGGCATTTCATATTCATCTATGCAAGGGCTATTGCTGACCAAGAAGATCCAAGGAAGCTGTCTCTGAAATCAAGTCTGGATGAAGTTCTTCTGACCCATAACAACCCTGTAAAGGATTTTCAAGGAATAGCTGGTAAGCTGAAACGGCCAACCTTGCAGTTAAAACCGACTTTTCAGACCAGCACAGTAACCCATACCAGGATTCCTTTATAATACTCATCTAAAGCTCCCCAAAAGTTAGATTAGATTAACTTGTGATTCAGATCCATCAAGCAGTCCTCTTACAAAAATCTCTCTCACCTTTTCAGATTTTGGACTATTTGGTGTTTCACCAAGTGTACCTCAGCTTTGGCGAAGATCAAAGACCACAGCCTTCAGTATGGATTGCATCTTAATGTAAAGAAAATGAAAATCCTCATCACGGGACCAATAAACAATATTCTTATCAATGGAGAAAAGATTGAAGTTGTCAAAGACTTCATTTTTCTTGGATCAACCATGAACACTCATGGAAGCAGCAGCCAAGAAATCAAACATTAGGCAAATCGACTGCACAAGACCTTTTTAAAGTGTTGAAGAGCAAAGATGTCAGCTTGAGGACTAAGGTGGGCCTGATGCAAGCCATGGTATTTTCAATAACTTCATACACATGCGAAAGCTGGACAGTGAATAAGGAAGACCATAGAAGAATTGATGCTTTTGAGTTATGGTTTTGGAGGAGAATATTGAAAGTGCCATGGGCTGCCAAAAGAACCAACAGATCTGTGTTGGAAGAAGTGCAGCCAGAGTACTCCTTGGAGGACAGGATGGCCAATCTTCGTCTCTCATACTTCAGACATATTGTTAGGATGGACCAGTCACTGGAGAGGGATATCGTGTTTGGTAAAGTGGAGGATCAGAGAAAGAGGAAAAGCAAGATGGCTTGGCCAAGTGGCAGCATCAATGGGTTCAAATGTGGAAACAATTATGAGGTTAGCCCAGGACCAGGCAGTGTTTTATTCTGTTGTGAATATGGTCGCTGTGAGTCGGTACCAATATGATGGCACCTAACAACAACAACAATCACAAAGCTGCCCAGGACCCCATCACTACATTGGCCCACCCATTCAGTATTCCATGGAGCTAAGAGAATAAAAGTGAAAATGGTTTTTGCTCATAAAATGGATAACAGCAAGCCACCTTTGTTTATTTCTACACTTCTGGTGTTTCTTCAAAACCACAGCTGCACAGAAACAGCCACACCTCTGTCAAGCCATGACCTGATGCAGTTCGATGAGGAACACAGTTGGGAAAGCAATGGAACAGACCTGCAATTATGGACTGAAACCTGGGGAAGTAGCCACAGCCAGCATTTTCTTTGGGACCCTGTAGTTGTTTTCTATCTTTGGCAATTAATTCCCTGGTTTGTTTGGTCAGCCATGGGAGCAGGAGAATTCAGTTCACTACCAACGACTTTGTGGTCTTCATGGCATGTGTCAATCTTCTCATCAGCATTGCCAGCACACCTTTGTCCTGTTTCAGTTCACTATTGGAAGGTGAACACTTGGGATTGCAATGTGAAAGATTGTGAGATATTTTCAGTACCTCACCCCAGGTGTCCAGATCTATGTTCTACTCTCCATCTGCATAGACTGGTTCTACACCATCGTCTATCCCCTGAGTTTCAAGGTATCCCGAGAAAAGCCAAGAATATGATTGCTGCATTATAGATCTTTGTTGCAGTCTTTGTGACCCTACTGTTGGTTTTCTATGACTCCATCTGGGAAAATCATTTTAATTATTTCATCCCTTCCTCTAGGGAAGGAAGTACCTATACCGTCATCCACTTCTTGGTGGACTTTGTGATTCCATCTGTCCTTATAATTTTATTTTGCCAAAATGTTATAAAGTATATTTGGAGAGTAGGCACTGATGGCCAAACAGTGAGGAGGACAATTCACATTGTCCCAAGGAGAAAAGTAGAAACCATCAAGATGTTTCTCATTTGATACCTATTGTTTTTGCTCTCCTGGCTGCCTTTTCATGTAGCTCAGCTATGGTACCCCCATGAATGGGACTATAGACAAAGTTCCCTTGTTTTCACAGCTATCACTTGGATATCTTTTAGTTCTTTAACCTCTAAACCAAATTTGCATTCATTTTATAATACCAATTTTAAGAGAGAAATGAAAGAGACTTTTTGCTTGTCTTTGATGAAATATTACCAAAGCAATGCCTATATCATCACAACCAGTTCACGGATGGGAAAAAAACAAAACAAAACAAAGCAAACTGTTGGCATTTCAGAAATCCCTCCCATAGCTAAAACTATAACCAAAGATTCAATTTATAATTCATTTGACAGAGAAGCCAAGGGAAAAAATGTTTGCTTGGCCTATTAACTCAAAGCCACAGAATACTTTGGCCTATTTTCTCAGAATTCTTTTAATTATTGTTATGTACAAGTTATTAAAAAGATTTAACTGTAAAAACAGTTTACATATTTGTTCATGCAAGTTACTTAGGGAAATGTTTCATTTTGCTAAATCTGTTTATTAGATCATAGTTTTTGTAGTTTATATTTCATTTGCTTTTGTTTTAAGGGAAGCTAGTCTGGAGCTCTGGTAGTGTAGTGGTTACAAATAGGAATGGGGACCTTAAGGTCAGCAGTTTAAATCTACCAGCTGCTCTGTGGGAGAAAGATGAGGCTTTCTGATCCCATAAAGATTTACAGCCTTGGAAATCCTGTACAGGGTCGCTGAGTCAGAACTGACTCCATGGTACATCGTGACCAAGTCTGAGCTGCAACACTCCTTTTAGTATATTACATACATTAAAAAGGAAAAAAAAAAAAAAAAAAAAAAGTCGAGATCACTAATAAAATAAACATCAAAAATATGACTTCAGAACTCTTTTTCTACCTTCTGCCCATTTTAACCTAATACCTTAGAATAAGAAAGTTATGGATGGAACAAAATCCCAACATCTTTACATGCGCCATAGCTTAAACTTTCCACTTAAAAATCTCCCATTTTTGTTGTTGTTGGTGGTTATGTGCCATGGAGTAGGAACCGACTCATAGTGACCCTGTACAGTATTTCCGAGGCTGTAAATCTTTACGGGAGCAGAAAGCCTCATCTATTTTCCTTGGAACAGCTGGTAGTTTCGAACTGCTGACCTTAAGGTTTGCAGCCTTATTCATAACCACTATGGTACCAGAGCTTCTTATATTTGTTGTAAGTACCCTTGAATTGGTCCGACTCATTGTGACCCTATGGAAGTTTTTGAGGAGCAGTTGGAGAATTTGAACTGCTAACCTTGCAGCTAGCAGTTCAGTGCTTATCCTAGTTATAGGTAAATATTTAGCCAAAAATATAATTATGATCATTGCTGCATTGTATTTTATCAAAAATATCAAACAATGTGAATATTGGTTAAGTAGCAAGGGTAAAAACATGTTAAACAGAAGATAATTTTTGATAGAGAAGCAAAAATGTTAAATGATGTTTTACTTTATATCTTCCAATTTAAAGAAATTCCTTTATCCATTGCTAGACACTACTGCACATTTTCAAGGGGTGTGCGTGAATAAAAATTTATAAAGGAGTACACTCCAAAAGAATAGGTTTACATCCTTCACCACTTTACACTTTCTCAATAGTCTATTTTCAAGGAAAGAAGAAGAAGAAGAAAAAAAAAAAAGTGTTTAAGGGAGATCTTAAGTGTAGTGAGGGAAAAGGAGAATAAAAGTCGTATTTACTAATCCTTTTACATACCTGGGTGATCCTGTGGCAGGTTGTGGTTCTTCCCTCTCAGATTCACAAGAGCCTGCTAGATAATATTCCATACACCCTGACTTGCAAGAACACTGGTTGGAGTTTTACAGACTTTCTCACTTAGATAAACCCCAGGACATTTCCTTCAAGCTCTCCTAGAAATCATAATTCAATGCACCCCCTCCTTTCAGAAATTTCCAGGCTAAGAATAAGTACCATTTCTCTATTTTAGTATCATTCAAAATTTCACAGAGATTCTTTGCCATGGAGTTATCAGATTGCCTGAGGTGTCAGCACTTAATGCGGCCAGAAGCAAGAAAGAGAGAGGCAGAGGGTCCTCTGAATGCTGTATGAAACTGACATTTGCCTTGCTAAGATCACTACATCAACAAAGAAAAATTGTATCGGGTAAAGTCAGACGTAGAACACAAGCACACCTTTCCTCTACCCAACAATGCCTGTTGTTGTTGTTGTCAGGTGCTGTCAAGTCGGAACCGACTCATAGCGACCCCATGCACAGCAGAAGGAAACAATGTCCCATCCTGGGCCAAACTCACTACCGCTGCCACACTTGAGTCCATCAATGATGCCACCTGGCCAATCCATCTCATTAAGG
>NW_006408609.1:4292679-4293594 GCF_000296735.1 Chrysochloris asiatica | reverse complement strand
AAAACTTTGCTCGCTTGAGATATCAAAGAGATTGCCCGATGATTTCCACATTCTGTTGGGTCACCAATGCCTAGGTGGACATAAAGACCTGGGCACCATCAGCACAGTAGACCAGATTGGATAGGACACAGGCAGCAGGAACGAGTAGAGGAGACCCTCATATACATACACACCTATTATCCAGACTCCATCTCTGGAATGAGAAATGGACAGGCGAGTACCTTGCATGTAGTGAAAATCTCTTCTAATTAGAAAAACATATGTATAATATTAAGATGTAACATTAATGAAAATTGAAATTCCAGAATTGGTTTGAGGTGTATTGTTAAAATGTGTTATCACCTTAAATTTAAAGATCACATAAATAATGCACTATTAATAAGCTTTATGAAATGTGTTCTGGAAGTATATTTAGTTACATGAAAAGATATTTGTTAAGGAGAACAAACAAGATGGTGGATCAGGTGGATGTGTAGCAAAGAGCTCCGCCAACAACAACACAGAATACCCAACCAAGCAGGCTCAGGGGATGGTCGCAGAACTCTGAACCACATATAAAGGAATAATTAGAAGGTTGGAAGGCTTACAGCTGGGGGAGTTTGTGGCAGAAGTAAGAAACCTATTGCTTTCTAGTTCAGGATGCTCGGCTGCTCCAGGAGCCACCATCTTGGGTAAGGCCACTTGGGGGAAGAATAGGAGTGGCCACAGACGCCTGGCAGAACCGCTGAGATAAAGGTGTGGGTATTATTTTCTTTTGGTAGCTGTTTATTGGTCCCTTGCAGTCTGTGCACCTCCATTCTGGTGACTATAGGGATACCTGAGCTAATGGGGACCCCAGCCCCACCCTTGGAGGGTTCTACACATGTGCACAGATCTCCTTGAAATTTAAAGAGACAGTTTCCAATTAAAACCAAA
>NW_006408609.1:4288579-4289649 GCF_000296735.1 Chrysochloris asiatica | reverse complement strand
TAAATTAAAAAAAAAAAAAAAGATATTTGTTAAATATAAAATTGTAAGTTGTAAAATATTATGTGTTAGGGATTGCATTGTATACCTCAAAACATCTATTAAAGTCCTAACCATTATACCTGTGAATGTGAGCTTCTTTGGATATGTTGTTGTTGTTGTTATGTGCCATCGAGTCGGTTCTCACCCATAGTGACCCTGTACAGGGTTTTCAAGGTTGTAAATCTTTATGGGAGCAGAAAGCCTCATCTTTCTCCCACGGAGCGACTGGTAGTTTCGAACTCCTGAACTTAAGGTTCGCAGTCTGATTCATAACCACTATGCTAGTGTTATGTTATTTTATTATTTGTGATGCTGTAGGATAAGCAATGGGTTGCTAACCACAAGGTCAGCATTTCAAACCCACCAGCCATTCCTCAGAAACTCTATACAGGGTTGCTATGACTCAGAACCAACTCCATGGCACTTAACAACAATGATTTGTTATCATTTAAATTAAAGAAGGTCATACTGAAGGAGGGTGGGTCCTAATATTAATTTCTTCTGAGTGATATGAGAAGAGACACAGAATCAAGGTACTACACAACGGGAAGGCACCAGGTGAAGTAGTGTAGTGGTTATGAGTTGGGCTGCTAACCTCAAGGTTAGCAGTTGGAAGATACTAGTGGTTCCATGGGAGAAAGATGAGGCTGTCTGCTCCCATAAAGATGTATAGCCTCAGAAACCCTATACTGGGTAGCTATGAGTTGTAACTGACTCCACGGTACACCACCACCATAAAATCATAGAAAACTTGATTTAAAAAAAAAAAATCAAAATGTGAAGCTATTGTTTCTCAGTATATCTTTCACATATATCTAAACATTTTGTTGTTGTTGTTGTTGTTCTATCCTTTTTTGAAAGTGGTATATTAAAATCTCCCACTATTATTGTAGATTTATCCATTTCTTTCTTCAAATCTATTACAGTTTTCTTTATATATTTTGGAGCTCTTTCATTGGGAACATAGATATTTTTTATGATTATGACATCTTGTTCAATTAATCATTTAATCATGAGATAATGTCCATCTT
>NW_006408609.1:4273643-4287844 GCF_000296735.1 Chrysochloris asiatica | reverse complement strand
AGGTAGCCAATGTCTAAGTTGCCCAACCCTCTCTACCCTGAGTATAGTGGGGATATCAATGATACTTGATATGAAGACTCCTTCCTTCTCTGTTGGTATTTAGAGTTACTACCTCCTTATGCATGGGGTTGCTATGAGTCGGTTCCAACTCGATGGCACCTGACAACAACAACAACAACTTCCATGAATATAAGTCAATTTCATCACACTATAGCAATTTACCCTTGTTTCCTTTATCAAAAATGGTTTTTGTTCTCTCTCTTTTTTTTAAATCTTCCTCTAGTTGAGTTCTGATTATCAAGCCATTGAGGCTAGGTCAAATAAGCCATTAAGGCAACTTTGGGTGTTCTTGTCCTTTTACTTTATATCAGCTATATGCTTCACTCTAAGCTCTAGACCTCTGTGGCTATGTTCTTGTCCATGGGCTCAGGTGCCCCCAGGTCTCACCACACTTTGAATCAACCAGCCCTTCCACTTCTCTCTCTCATTTCCAGGTCAACAGGAGTCTGTGGGATGTGGTTGAACTCAGCCCATTTCTTCATTGCTGCCTTTTCCCCTCTTCCACTTTAGAGGGGGGGTTTGTCTTGAAGGAACTTGTGCCTATACACTTTTGGAGGCAGTATTTCCATATATTTCACCTTTCCCCAATGAAATCTGTGGATTTTGATTTTTACCATGTCAAAACAGAAGTTTGGGCATCCTTGACGGACTCAAATCATATTCATTTTAGATGTTCTCTTATCTTTAGGAACAAAAAAAGTCTGAAAAGGCAAGATCAGAGTTGTAGAGTGGATGAAATTCTCATAGGGCAGCCATCGACACCCTTGATAAAAGCAGGTACATAGTTGTGGTGGAAACAAACAAACAAAAACAACTCCTTGGTACAATTTCGCTGGCATTTTTCCAATGCAGTTTTCAGTTTTCTTAAACCTTTTTCTTAATAAATTCCCCATTATGTCCCTGTATCTTTTGAGAACATTTATCAAAATTATTCCTTTGGAATCCCCCCAAAAAGTTGTCAGACCCTTCTGAGCTGGCCTTTTGGCCTAGAATTTAAATGGTCAAACAGATCCTTGGAAGCTACTGACCTTTGATTGGACATTTGTTTTTGAGGGCACACTAAGGAGACATGTGTACACTGATGGCACTTGTCTGCAGCCATCCACTGATTACAAAGAAATGTGTAAAACTGTTCTGTTTATAATAAACATGAGAATGTATGGACTAGATCCTTAGTTGTAATACATTCGAACTTTTCCACATACATCTATGTATAGCAAAAGAACATCAGGGTTGCCAGGAGCTACTATAAACTTGGAAGGAAGCAAGGATTAGTTTCTCTCTCAAAACCTTTATAAGGAATTGACACAGCCAACTTTCTAATTGAATTTCCAGCCTCTAGACCATGAGACAATAAATGTCTGTTAGTTAAAGCCATTCACTTTGTGGTATTTTGTTATACACTGGGAAAGTAAGGATTAGGAATCTAAGACAGTATGTTTAATAGAGTTTAATATATATATATTTTTTCTGTTGGTAATAAAAATAATATATAAAAAGTATGAATAAAATGAATGAAGACACACTACAAAAAACAATTCGTTTTTATCACTGGATAATATAATTATGTTTAATTTTTACTTTCCTTTTTCATTTTATAGGTATTTTTAAAGCTTTCTACATGAACATGTTTTATATTGATAAGAGGCAAATATAAATCAAACATTTCATTTTCTCAATGTCTTGAGAAACAAGACAACTGATGAATTAATATCCTACTGTAATATAAATCTATTTTAATTTTTTATATATAAATATATCTACCATTAAATCTGATTAATATTTGCATATTAATAAAATCTATTTTTAACATGTACACAACTACTTTCTAAGATACCTACTGATGATTAATAAATTGATAACTTATAGTCCTCAGCAGTTATAATGCCAATCAAAAGAAGCACTATTCAGATACTATCTATGGGTCGGAACCGACTTGACGGCACTTAACAACAACAACAACAACATCTTTACAGTTAATGTGTTTTAGTGGTCATAGCTACCACTTGTCTGTTTGTCATACTTTGGTTGGTTTGTGTGTTGAAGTGATGCTGAGAGCTATCCCACTGGTATTTTCAATAGCTGTCATCCATGATAGACCAGTTTCAGCAGAACATACAGACTAACACAGCTTAGGAAAAAGGAATACTGAAAAGTTGCAAATAACAGTGGAACATTGTTTGATACAGTGATGGAAGATGAAGCTCTCAGATTGGGATGTACTCAAAATATGACTCGAGAAGAGCTGCCATCTCAAATTAGAATTGATTTTAATGAAATGATGCAGCAGAACTTTTATTTGTGATAGATCACAACTCAAATGAAAAGAGAAAGCTAAAGACATCCAATAATAATCAGAAAGTGGAATGTAGAAAGTATGAACCTAGGAAAATTGGAATTCATCATAAATGAAATGGAACATGTAAAGATTCATATTCTAGGCATTAGTGAGCTGAACTGGACTGGTATTGGTCATAGTGAACCTGACAACTATATGATTTACTATGACAGGAGTGAAAAACTGAAGAGGAATGGCATCACATTCATCATTAAAAAGAACATCTCAAGATCTCCCTTGAATTATAATGTTGTATGGGAGAGGATACTATCCATATGTCTACAATGACTTCTTCATTGCAAATACCTTTTTAAAATAACATAAAAGATGACTATACACATGGACATCACCAGATGGAATTCACAGAAATCAAATTGACTACATCTATAGTAAAAGATTTTAGAAAGTCTCCATATCATCAGCTAAAACAAGGCCAGGGGCAGACTGTGGAACAGACCAACTGTTCCAATGTAAGTTCAGACTGAAGTTGAAGAAAAATAAAACAAATCCATGAGCATCAAAATATGACTTTGAACATATCTCACGTGCATTTTGGTATCATTTCAATAAACAATTTGATGTACTAGACACTAATGACCAAAGATGAAAAGAGTTGTGGGATGTCATCCAGAACATCATACAGGAAGAAATCAAAAGGTCATTAACAAGACAAGAAAGAAGGAAAAGACCAATATGTACGTCAGAAGAGACTCTGAAATTTGTTCTTCAGCATAGAGATGCTAAAGTAAATGGAAGAAGTGAGGAGGTAAATGAGCTGAACAGAAAATTTCAAAAAGCAGCTCAATAAGACAAAGTCAAATATTATAATGAAATGTGCAAAGACCTGGAGTTAGAAGACCGAAAGGCTAGCACACACTCAGCTTTTGCAAGCTGAAAGAACTGAAGAAAAAATTCAATCCTTGACTTCCATTATTGAAGGATTCTATGGGCAAATATTGTATGATGCAAAAAGTCTCAAAAAAAGATTGAAGGAATAGACAGTCACTGTACCAAAAAGTAATAGATGATATTTAGCCATTTCATGAGATAGCATATGATCAAGAGCCATTGGTACCGAAGGAAGAAATCCAAGGTGCACTGAAGGCATTGGCAAAAAAAAATATAAAGCTCTGTGAATTGATGGAACAGAAATTGAAATATTTCAGCCAGTTGATATAGCATTCGAGGCATTCACTCCTCTATGCCAACAATTTAGGAAGATAGTTACCTGGCCAACTGATTGAAAGAGATCCATATTGGTGGTGTCCATTCCAAAGAAAGGCGACCCAAAGGAATGTGGAAATCGGTGTACAAAATCGTTAGTTAATATTATATATAAGTAAAATTTTGCTAACAATAATTCAAAAACAGCTACAACAGTACATTGACAGAAAGTTCAAGCTGTATTCAGTCCAGGACTTGGAAGAAGAATATCATTCCTGATATCAGATGGATCTTGGCTAAAAGCAGAGGATATCAGTAAAATGGTTATCTGTGCTTTATTGACTATGCAAAATCTTTCAACTAAGTGACAAGCTATGGACAATATTGTGGAGAAGGATTATTCTGTAACACTTATTTGTTCTCCTTAGAAACCTGTATATAGATCATGAGGCAGTTGTTGTAACAGAACAAGGGAACACCAAATGGTTTAAAATTAGGGAAGTTGTGCACCAGGGTTGTATTCTTTTATCATACTTATTAAATTTGTATGCTGAGCAAATAATCAGAGAAGCTGGATTATATGAACAAGGATGTGGCATCAGAAGAGGAGGAAGATTCATTAACAATCTGAGATATGCAGATGATACAAGTTTGCTTACTTAAAGCAGAGGAATTAAAATACTTACTGATGAAGACCAAAGACCACAGCCTTCAGTATGTGTTTCACCTCAGTGTAAATAAACAAAGTCTAACAGCTGTACCAAAAATAACATCATGATAAATGAAGAGAAGATTGAAGTTATGAAATACTTCATTTCACTTGGATCTACTATCAACACTTATGGAAACAGTAGTCGACAAATCCAATGATGTATTGCATTAGGTAAATCAAGTACATAGACCTCTTTAAAGAGTTCAAGAGCAAAGTTGTCAGTTGGGATACTAAGGTGCGCCTGACCCAATCCATGGTATTTTCAGCAGATTCATATGCTTGTGAAATTGGACAGTGAATAAGGAATACCATAGAAGAACTGATGCTTTTGAATTATGGTGCTGGAGAAGAATATTAAAAGTACCATGGACTGCTAAAAAAAAAAAAACAAATCTGTGTTGGAAGAAATACAGGCAGCATGTTCCTTAGTGGCCAGGATGGTAAGAATTCATCTTTCATTTGGACGTGTTATCAGGAGTGATCAGTCCCCGAAGGAGGACATCATGCTTGGTAAATTGTAGGGTCAGCAAAAAAAGGGAAAGACCATCCATGAGATGGATTGGCTCAGTGGCAGTAGCAATGGGCTCAATTATACAGCAAGTGTGAAGATGGCGAAGGCGCAGGACCAGGCAGTATTTCATATGCACATTTTTTTGCATATAGTCACTATGATTGATAGTGACAGGATGGTACCTAACAACAACAACAAATTACTTCAGTTGAAATTGATCAAACATACAATCTAGATTCATCAATAATTATTGGTGAATGGCATGTGAAGGCTGGAAATCAAGAGCAAGGATCAGTAGTTGGAAAATATGGCATTGTTGATAGAAATTATGTTGGAGATCAAATGCTAGAGTTTTGTAATAACAAGTACTTATTCACAGCAAATATATTTTCCAACAGCATACGATGATGACTATACATGTGAATCTGACTAAATGTCATACACAGCAATAAAACTGACTATCTTGTATGAAGAGATGATGGAAAAGCTCAATACCACCAACCAAAACAAAGCCAGAAGCTGATGCTGGAGCATCAACTGCTCTTATGCTAGAGATAACTGAAAGTTAAGAAAATTAAAGAAGTCCATGTAGCGTAGTGGTTACAAATTGGGCTGCAAGCCACAAGGTCAGCAGTTCAAAACTACCAGCTGTTCCGCGGGAGAAAGATGAAGCTTTCTGCTCCTGTAAAGATTTATAGCCTTGGAAATCCTGTACAGGGTCGCTATGAGTCGGAACCGACTCCACGGCACACAACAACAACAACAAATGAGAGATAAAATATTACTTTAGATATATTCCATCTGAATTTAGAGACCATATTAAGAACAGATTTGATGCATTGGATACTAATGACTGAAGACCTGATGAATTGTGGTTTGACATTAAGAATATCAGCAATGAAGAAAGCAAAAGGTCATTAAAAAGACAGAAACAAGGACCAAAATGGATGTCAGAAGAGACTTGGAAACTTGCTCTTGAACGTAGAGAAGTTAGGGTGACTGGAAGAAATTAAGACGTAAAGTGTTGAGCAGAAAATTTCATATGGCAGCTGGAGAACACAAAGCAAAATATTATAATGAAATGTGCAAAGACCCAGAGTCAGAAAACCAAAAGGTAAGAACAAACTCAACATTTTTCAAGCTTAAAGGACAGGGAAAAAAATTCAAGTCTTGGGTTGCAATATTGAAGGATTCATGGACAAAATATTGAATGATGCATGACAGGAAGATGGAAGGAATATACAGAGTCACTGTACCAAAAATAATTGGTTGATGTTCAGCCATTTCAAGATATATGGTCTTATTTTTAAGATATTTGATCAGGAACTGATGGTGCTGAAGGAAGGAGTCCAAGCTTCAATGAAGACATTGGAGAAAAACAAGGCTCCAAGAATTGACAGAATGGATACTAAAATATTTCAAACAAATAGATACAACAAACTCACTCATGTAAGCCAGAAATTCGGAAGACAATTACCTGGACCACTAATAGAAAGAGTTCCATATTTGTGTCCTGTCTAAAGAAAAGTGACCCAACCAAATGTGGTAATCATGTAACAATATCATTAATATCATATGAAAGTAAAATTTTGCAAAGATATCTCAGAAACAGTTGTAGGCATACATCAATAAGGAGCTGCCAGAATTCAAGCCAGATTCTGAAGAGGATGCAAAACCAAAGATATCATTGACTGAAAGCAGAGAATACTAGAAAGATGTTTTTTAGTGCTTTATTGTATATGCAAAGTCACTTACTTTGTGGGTCATAACAAACTATATTTAACACTGCAAAGAATGGGAAACCCAGAACACTTACTTGTGTTCATGAGGGACCTGTACATAGGCCAAGAGTGAAGGAATACTGAATGGTTTAAAATCAGAATCAGTGTGCATCTGGGTTGTATTCTTTCACCATGCTTATTCAATCTGTATGTTGGGCTACAGGAGTCCTGGTGTGGTGCTGTGGGTTACTGTGCTGTATTGCAAGGTCAGTTTGAATCTAACAGCAGGTGGTTTAAACTCACCAGCCACTCCTCAGAAATCCTATAGAGGGTTGCTATGAGTCGGAACTGACTCGATGACACTTAACAACAAAAACTTGCCGAGCTGTTAATCTGAGAAATTGAATTATATGAAGAAAACATTGTTAGAATTGGTGGGAGACTCATGAACAACCTGTGATACACAGATAACACAACCTTGCTTGTTTTAGGGGAAGAGAACTTGAAATACTGACGGAGATTAGAGACTTCAGCCTTCAGTATGGATTGTATTTCAATGTAAAGAACACAAAAATCTTCACAAGTGGAGCAGTAAATAACATCTTGATAATTGGAAAGAAGATTGAAGTTATCTAAGGTTTAGCTCCGATCCACTATCAACACTCTTGAATCAAACTCAAGAAATCGAAGAATATACTGCTGTGGGCACATCTGCCAAAAAAGACGTCTTAAAATTCTTGAAGAGCTAACATGCACTTGACCTAAGCCACGGTGTTGTCAATTACCTTATGTGCTGGGAAAGTTGAAATATGAATAAGGAACACTGTGGGAGAATGGATGCATTTGAATTATGGTGTTGACCAAGAATATTGCTAGAACAAACAAGTCTGTTCTGGAAGAAGTACAGTTAGATGATCCTTAGAAGCAAATATAGTAAGACTTGGTCTCTCATACGTTGAGCATGTCAGGAAGGATCAGCTCCTGGAGAAGGAGATCATGCTTGGTAAAGTGGAGGGTCAGCAAATAGAGGAAGTCTGTCAATGAGATGGATTAACATTGTGGCAGCAGCAATATGTTCAAACTTAACAGTTGTGAGGATTATGCAGGACCAGGCAGTGTTTCATTCTGTTACGCAGTGTCACTATAGTCAGAACAACAGCAGCCGTACATAAGCACAGTGTGCGCCATTTGGTTTTGCCTGTGATGAAACTGAAATAGACAATCCCTGAACTGTCATTTTTTTCAAAGGTATTTTTACTATGCCTAAAATTGCTTCCTGTGTTTTAGTAGTCCTATTTTTAAGCTGTTCAAACCTTTGATTTAGTATACCTTTTTTCTCATATGTTTTATTTTTCAGAGCTGTTTCTTATATTAATGGCTATTGCATCCCCCCTCCACACACACACACTGCATTTTATGTTAAGCTCCCGTTAATGACAGAGCTGTATGATCTATTGTCACTAGGAATGACTTTAAATTTTCTCATTACTGCAAGACATTAAGTTGCCAAGATATGATTTACTTTTGTAAGTGCCTTTAATGTCATCTATGTTGGAGAGTTTCTCTGACTGCTATTTAAATTTCATTTCCCTGGCAATCTGTCTCAGTGTTAAAAAACAAAGGACACTAGATGTTAGAATTGACTAGGATGCCTAAAACATTAGATAACTGCAACTGCCTCGTTAGGCAGACACCACCACAACAGAACACACACCACATGAAACCAGAGCAGCCACCTGGAAAAGCAGAGAAGAGTTGTATTTTTTGGCATTGCCTCTTCAAATGTGTTCCTATCAATGGCACACATTTCTGAATATGTTGAAGCAAAGAGAAGACCACAGAGGTGGAAAATGGGAAGGCAGAAAAAAATCCCCTCAGGCAAAAATGTAAAGTTACTTTTAAAGAATATTTAGGTGGAGAATGCTTGCTAGAGTTTGATAAAGATAGAAAGTACAATAGAAGCCTTCTGTTCTGATGCTGGGGACTGTGCTGAATTGGCTGATAAGAAAATGAAATTGTATAAATAATTTTAAGGTGATGATGGAATTCAATCCTGTTGAGAACTAGCTAAGCAAGTCTCAGAAAACTGTCACCATAGTCATCTGAGAAAGTGATGTTTTGCATGTTTGTAGCCAAGGTACTATTTGAAGTAAAAAATCAAGTTGATAGAAACAGTTGAATATAAATCATTGCTCTGTTGGATAGGAAAATGTAATAATTTTGAACAATGTGTTGAGCAAGAGTGAATTAATTTAAAATATTAAAATAAATATTTAAGACATGCAAAACAATAACACATTATAAATACTATTAGAAATAAGACTAAGAAAATTTAATAGCTAAGTTTTATTTGCTGATAATGTCTATGATCACCATTATTATTCCTCTGATTTATAAAGTGCACTTACTTTTAAGGCCTCCAGGCACTATTAAATGGGAAAATCTCAAATGATTTAAACAATGACATAGCTAACAATAGCACTTAAGAATTGTGTTAGCTCTACAATAACACTGTAACTCATATCAGGGTATTGTGGGTATATTATCTCAGAATTACAATTTTGAATTAGTCCCATTCTTTTCACTTCATATTCCTTTTCAATGGTATTAACATAAAAACCATTAAGTATAAATAAAAAAACTTTTAAGTCATATTCTCTGGAAAGGTTCCTAAAATATTTTTATAGCTAGTCTTGGGGTATGATTTCTACTTCAAGGTAACTATCTTTAGAAACTGCATTTGCTAAATTAAAAAAGTAATTTGATGGAAAATTGATATGTTCTATATTATGCATTTTACACATCACATATATTATGGGGTGGGACTATGACTATATTTTTGTGGAGTAAAGAAACCAAGGCAAAACTGATTAAGTATTTTTTTCACTAGTGCAAGGAGTTCTGGTAGCATAGTAGTTACGAATTGGACTGTGAACCGCAAGGTCAGCGGTTCGAAACTACCAGCTATTCCGCGGGAGAAAGACGAGGCGTTCTGCTCCCGTAAAGAGTTACAGCCTCGGAAACCCTGTACAGGGTCGCTATGGGTCGGAACCGACTCCACGGCACATAACAACAACAACAACAATGCATAGATAACACCATAGCAAGGTTTCAAACCCAGGCCATATTTTGAAACAAATATGAAACACTTCCTCTTGTATCACTGATTATTTGTTACTAATGTGTTTTGATTTGATTTTTAAAAGCACAATAACAACTGTTAAACATTAATTGGCACTCTTTATGATGTAAATTCTCAAGTGCCAAACATTACGATGTTTGAAAATATTTGTATTTTGGTCCAAAATTTTCAAATCTTTTTGTTTCATTTTTTTTCAATTGGGCTTCAGTTGTTAGTTGGGCAACATAAAGTAAAACAGAAGAGGTGAGGCAGAAAATCAATACCAGTTCCTGAAACAGGCAGTAGAGGAAGTTTAGGCAACTAACATGTCCTGTAGTTAAAACAGGCAGATGTCCTGGCAAGTGACACAGCTTGGCAGCTGAATCCCATAAAACCATTAGCATGAAGAAGATCTATTAAAAACTATGCCAACTGATATTTAGAGGCATGTGCCTGTTTGTGAGAATGATACAGAAGAAAAGTGCAATTGAGCAGGAAAACAAAATAGGTAGGGGACTGGGTTTCTCTCTCTCTCTCTCTCTCTGTGTGTGTGTGTGTGTGTGTGTGTAGGGGACCTAAGATTTGTAGCATAGACTTCTTTGGAGCAGAAACAAGATGTGAAAATGATGATCAATCCTGCTGATAATCAGACTTTGATGTTCCTAAAGAAATGTCAATCAGTTTCCATGGGTCTGGGATAAGATAAAGAAAACAATTTTTTCTAATAGAACATAGCTCCTGCCACAGTAAACCCCCAAACTAAACCCATTGCCTTTGAGTACATTCCAACCCTTTAGAATAGAGTAGACCTTCTGCATAGTGTTTCTGAGGTTGTAAAACTTTATGGGACTGGCTGTCTCATATTTCTACCAGGGAGAAGCTGGTGGATTTGAACCACTAATCTTTCATTTTGCAGGCCAACAGTTAGCTCACTGCACTCCCAGGATTCTAAGATACAGGTGCAAAATATTAAGGATCCTTCCTCAGATGAATGCTACTTTCTTCAGAGGATTGTTTCTTTCTTCAGATGATTGTTACTTTAATATAAGTAAAAAGTGAACAAAGATTATTGAAATCCACCATTACAGAACTGCTCAAATTCTTTAATGCATCTAATTAAAAATGGGCTCCAGTTCGCTATTCCTTGTTCAAGCCAGGATCCTCCTTTCCCTTAGTCCCTTTTGCAGGTGGCCCTACAAGAGTTCTGGTATACATTTATGGGTTTTTTTTGGTTATCAAATGATCCTTTATTGAATATTTTCTTCGTAATTCTTAACTAGATGAGCATTCCACAGCACCACTATTGATGTAACCTATGCTGTCATGTGGGTGGCGGCCATCAATGCTGCAGCCCTCTGACTGGGCAGTCCCCAGGATCTCTTTAATAGTCCCAAAGAGTTCACTGGCCAAAGACTGGTGTCGCATCTGTTGGACAATGCTGATAATCTTATCTAAACTGGTATTTCCACTGTGCTTAATATTTTTCTGCTTCTTTCTGTCTCTGGGTGGTTCCTTGAGAGCTTTGATGATCAGGGCAGAAGTAGAAGGCACCACCTCAGTCTAGGCCTGTCTGTTCTGAACGGTCAGTTTCACCGTAATCCTCAACCTCTTCCAGTCACCAGTTGCCTTGGTAATGTCATCACCAACCTTTTTTCGAGATAAACCCAGGGGACCGATCTTGGGGGCAGAGCGGATGTAGCCCTGCCTTCCCCACCAGTGCACCTTAGGTACACGACTTTGACCTCATGGGGTCAAACTTGGAAAGCATGGCGATGGCGGCGGGTGTCGGATGAACCCAGATGCTGTTCGACCGAAGAAAAGTTGCACCTACATCTCCCTTGAGCCGAAAGATAAACATTTGTTTTAGAAACTAATAAAACTACATTTGTTGGGATAGTCTTTAGTCATAGGCTTTATAGAGAAAAGAGACAAATTCATAGAAAGAACTTTCTTACGCAAATAAGACTGACTATTCACATGAAATTTGCATATGTCAAACCTGAATACAGTCAGATTTTTACTTCTTAACTTGAGAGAAACTAATTCATGTTTACTGACTCAAACAAGTTTTGTGAAGATTGAATCAAGAAGGTAACTGTCTTCATTTCCTAGAGTTATTATAACTCAAAAACCAAAAGTACTGACTTTGGGGTTGTTGTCAGGTGCCATTGAATATGTTCCTACTCATAGAGACCCTATGAACAACAGAACAAAACACTGCCCACTCCTGCACCAGCCTCACCATTTTTACACTTGAGCCCACTGCTGCTGCCACCATGCCAATCCATCTTGTTGGAGTTCTTCGTTTTTTTTGCTGACGCTCTACTTTACCAAGCATAATGTCCTTCTTCAAGGACTGGTTCCTTCTGATAATATGTTCAAAGTAAAGGTGACAAAGTCTTGCCATCCTGGCTTATAGGAAACGTTCTGGCTGTAGTTCTTTCAACACAGATTTGCATATTCTTCTAGCAGTCCATAGTACTTTAAAAATTCTTTCCCAACACCGTAGTTCAAATGCATTTATTATTCAAAGGTCTACCCTACTTGTTGCCCAACTTTCACATGCATATGGTGGTGATTATGTGCCATGGAGTTGGTTCCAACTCACAGAAACCCTGGGTAGATTTTCCAAGGCTGTATGTAAATCTTTCCAGGAGCAGAAAACCTCATCTTTCTTTCATGGGCTGCTGGTAGTTTTGAACTGCTGACCATGGGAATAGCAGCCTGACTCGTAACCATTATGCTACCAGAGCTCCTTTCACATGCATATGAGGGTATTGGAAATATTGTTGCTTGGATCCAGCACACCTTAGTCCTCAAACTGACATCTTTGCTCATAAATAATTTCAACAGCTTGCCTACAGCAGATTTGCCTAACGCAATATGTGGTTACAGTTCTTGACTGCTGCCTCCATAACTGTTGATAGTGGATCCAAGTAAAACGAAGGCTTTCACCACTTCTATCTTTTCCTCACTTACCATGATGTTAGTTATTGGTCCAGTGGCAATGATTTTATTTTGGAGGTGCAACCCATACTGACGGTTGTGGTATTTGATTTTCATCAATAAGTATTTTAATTCCTCTTTGCTTTTAGCAAGCAAGATTGTACTAAACTGCATATCGTAAGCTGTTAACGAGTCTTCCTTTAATTCTGATGTAACGTTGTTTTTCATCAAATCCAGTTTCTTGGATTACTTGCTCAGCATACAGAATGAATAAGTATAATTGAAGAATACAACCCTAGCATACATGTTTCCTGATTTCAAATTTTTCAGTTTCCCCTTATTCAGTTTGAGTGACTGCATCTTCATCTATGTATAGGTTTCTCATGACCACAAGTAAGTGTTTCAGAATATCCGTTCTTTACAATGTTATCCATAACTTGTCATGATCCACACAGTTTGAATCCTTTGCATAGTTAATAAAGCACAGGTAAACATCTTCCTGGTATTCTCTGTTTTCAGCCAAGATCCATCTGACATCAGCAATGATATCCCTTTTTCCACATCCTCATCTGACTCTAGCTTGAAAATCTGGCAGTTCCCTTTCAATGAATTGCTGCATCCATATTTATAATTACCTTTAGTCAAAATTTACTTGCATGTTGTATTAATGATATTGTCCAATGAGTTCTGCGTTCTATTGGGTTACCTGTCTTTGGAATGGGCACAAATATGAATCTCTTCCAATCAGTTGACTTGGTAGCTGTCTTCCAAATTCCTTGGCATAAGTGAGTGAGTGCATCCAGTGCTGCATCAATTTGTTGAATGATTTCTATTTGTATTCCATCAGTTTCCAGAGCCTTTTTATTTGCTAATGACTTCAATGCACCTTAGACCTCTTCCTTCAGTACCATTGGCTCATGCTACCTCTTAGAATGGTTGGAAGTCGGCCATTTCTTTTTAGCAGTGACTGTGTATACCTTCCATTTTCTTTGAATGGTTTCTTCATCATTCAATATTTTGCCCAGAGAATCCTTCAATATTGCATATCGAGGCCTGCATTTTTTCTTCAGTTTTTCAGCTTGAGAAATGCTGTGTTCTTCCATTTTGATTTTCTAATTTCAGATATTTGAACATTTCATTATAATATTTGACTTTGTCTTCTTGAGCTGCCCTTGAAATTTGCTGTTCAGTCCTTTTACCTCTTAATTTCTTCTGTTTGCTTTAGCATCCTTACACAAGCAAATTTCATAATTCCTTCTGATTTTTTTCTTCTTTCTGGTTTTCTTAATGGCCTTTAGTTTTCTTTCTATATGATGTTCTTTGTGCCATTCCAAAATTCTTCTGGTCTTCTGTCACTAGTTTCTAATACATCAAATCTGTTCTTGAGATGATCTCTTAATTCAGGTGGGGTATGTCCAAGGTCATATTTTGGCTCTTATGGACTAGTTTTAATTTTCTTTAGCTTTAGCCTGAACTTGCATATAACCAATTGATGGTCTGCTGCACAGACTGTCCCTGGCCTTATTTTAGCTGAAGATGTGGAGTTTTCCCACCAGCTCTTCCCTTAGATGCAGTCAATCTGATTTCAGTGTATTCTAGCTGGTGAGCTCTTTTTTTTTTTTTTTTTT
>NW_006408609.1:4259455-4272997 GCF_000296735.1 Chrysochloris asiatica | reverse complement strand
CTATCAAGTTGGTTCTTACTCACAGCAACCCTGTATAGGGTTTCCAATTTGTAGCTGGTAGGTTTGAAACATCAACCTTGTTATTACTTATCACATTACTTATCTTAGACCACCACAGGACTCCTTGTAGGGGTATGGGCATTTCCTGTCACAGACAGCATTGTATTTCAAGATAGATCTTGAAATGTTCTTTTAGATGATGAATGTGACACAATTCCTCTTCAGTTTGACATTCCAGTGCATTCCAAATGATTGTCAGATTTAAAATGGCCAATACCAGTGCAGTTCAGCTCACTAATGCCTATGATATTGATCTTTATGTATTCCATTTCAGTTTTGATGATGACCTATTTTCTTAGCTTCTTAACTCTACTTTGAGGAGGCAGTTCTTTCTCAGTCATACTTTGAGTGCCTTCCAACCTGAGGCACTCATCTCCAAGCACTATATGTGACAATATTCTTGTACTATTCATCAAGCTTCAATATTCAATATTCTAGTGCTATATGACAATATTCCACAGCTATTCGTAAGGTTTTCCATGGCTAAACATCCAGAAGTAGTTTTCCTATCCTTCCTAGTCTGTCTTAGTCTGGAGTCTCAGCTGAAACCTGTCTACTGTGTGATCCAGCTTGTATTTAAAATACCAGTGGCATAATGATCAATGTCACAGCAACACGGAAACCACCACAGTATGACAGACTGACAGTCGAGTGTTGGAGTGGTGGAGTGGTGGCTTTAAGGAACAGAAATTTGTTTTCTAAAAGTTATGGAGGATAAAAGTTCAAATCTCGATCTTATTGATTAGTTCCTTGTCGAAAGTCCTGGATGTTCCTTGGTTTCTTGAATGTAGAGAATATTTGCATAGCATCTGTTTTGTCTAGTGTCTCGTAATCTAATTATTCAATAACAAAATAACACAAGTGGATGGTCTTAACAAATAAATTTACTCTTTCACAGTTTGGAAGGCTAGAAGTCCAAATTCAGAATGTCAGCATTAAGGAAAGTCTTTTTCTCTGTTGGCTCTGAGGAAAGGCCCTTGAACACTTTCGGCATCCATAGGCCTGGCAATCCTTGCAGATCTCCATGTATCTTGGCATCAATCTTACCCTGAGTTGAGGTGTTTCTCAGTGCAGCAGATGCAAGTCCAAAGGATGCACTCTGTTTTTGGCTCTTCTTTCTTAATTATATTGAGTTCTCATTGTCTGCTTGTTTCTCTCCTTTTATCTTTTATAAGATACAAGATTTTAAAGATCATACCCCAGTGAAAACTCCCCTTACACTGAATCAGGGCTGTGATTGGATTAAGAATGCTGTAATGCACCTTAATTCTTTTACAACCGATTGATTTATTATATTAAATCACACAGTTATGCATTATTACAAAACTATCACATTACATCATTACAGTAGGAGTTGACACATATTTTCGAGTGACATAATTCAATCCATAACACTTGCAAATGCTTATTTGTAAGTTTACCTTGCTATTTTCATAGCTTAGAAAAGGTTAGGTTTATGGTATATCTACCAGGGTATGACTTCAATTACATAACAAAGAAGAGTTTATTCCCAAATAAAATCACATCAACAGGTATGAACAGGCTTCAAAAATTTGTGGAAAAATTGAATTCAAGCATAATGGATTTTTTTTCGTGAACTTTTTGTTCCCAACATACATTTTGGAGGGACACAATCCTATCCAGAACAGTAACTATACACAAAAAATAACTACACAATAGTTTCCTTTTTTATGTTTTTATATCCTAGAATTTTAAAGACCTTAGGTTAAGGTAATCTTTGTTGTTGTTGTTGTTAAATGTCAAGGAGTCAGTTCCAACCCATAGCAACCCTGTATAGGGTTTCTAAGGAGCAGCTGGTGAGCTTGAACCACCGAGCTTGCAGTTCAAACAACTTTGCAGTCTGGTGCATTAGCCCACAGTGCCACACCAAGACTTCAAGGTAATCCTTTATGGAATGTCTTATAGGAATCAGACACTTACTATATTTGTTTAAATGCTTAAACTTAGTGCCAATTTTGTGATACTTACATTTTTTTTTTTTTTTCATGAATATCACCACCGTATTAGAGGTATCTTTAAATTTTGAGAAACTGGCAAGTTCAAAATAGCAGGTAGAAGTCTTACAAATTCTAATTTTCACTTGAAAGCTAACATTTTATCACTGACAACACATATCTACAATTTGAGGGGGAATTTTTCATTGTTCTTTTCTTTTTTTAAGAAATAATTTTTTATTGTGAATTTTACATGGAAGAATATCAGTTTTACATTCATCTGATCATATTTGTTTCATTGCAATGATTACAATCCCCTTATGCATCATCAAATAACCAAAGGGTACACCCCACAGGCCCATGCCCCACGCCCCCAAGCCATCAGCACACAGCCCCTCTCCCTCCCTGAGTTTAGTGTTCCCAGCCACTCCATCTGTCCACATCATAGTCTCTGTCTCCTTCCCTGACATCTCTGCCTCTTTGGGTAGGGTCACACTCTGCTTTTCTCACTTGACGGTCCCAGGGACCTCCGCTCCTGGGCTGAAAAATCAATCCCTCCCCTCCTTTTGTCAAAAAAGGTCTACCTCTATATTTCCTAGCCTCACAGTCAGTCCTGAGGGCAATTATTCACTATTGTACCACAAGAGTTTTGTCCCCATTTCCTTTCACCAGCCCGGTCCCAATGGATTGGAAATCATTCAGTGGAGATTCTACCTTCCCCAGCCCTGTCTGGAACTAGGCTCCCTTTTGAAAGCTTGTAAGCCAGTCAATTCTTGCCTTTATAGGTTCCCCCATTTTAGGTAGCCAATGTCTAAGTTGTCTATTCCTGTCAACCCTGTGTACCGAGGGGGTGGGACTGATCTTCACTGTAAACAGTTGTTCCCTTTTTTGAGCTACTATATCCATAACTATAGGTAAAGGTCATCAAATTGTAGCAGGTTACTCTTTTTTTTTTTTTTTTTTCACCTTTTCTTTCTTTTACTAGTTGAGTACTGATCATCCAACCATCGAAGCCAGGTCAAGTGGGTAGTCTTTCTAAGTATAGTTCTTGTGCATCTCCCCTCACTTCATATCAGCTGGACGCTTCACTCTCCGCTACAGTCCCCAGTGGGCATGTCACTGCGTCTGGGCCCAGGAGTTCCCGGGTCTTGCCTTACTGCTGGCCATCCAGGTCTCCACCCGGGTTCACAGGGGTCTATTGAATGTGGTCGGACTTTGCTTGCAACTTCATTGTTGTTTTTTCCCCCTCTTCCCCTTATCGGTGATCAACGGGGTCACCAGCCAGACCACATGCCTGCTCATGTATTCCCCTTGAGTCTTAGTTTTGGAAGGGATTTTGCTCTGAGGGGTTCCAACCTCTTGACTTGATGGGTCCTGGGTGAACAGCTTACTTGTTCTTATAGTAATCAATCAGACTGCCATTATTGTTTCAGATTTTTCCCTCCTGTCATAAATTATCTTCTGTTCTCTGGCCACTCCTGGCTGGTTTACTCATCCTTTCCAGTGGAAATTTCCCACCTCAGACTAGTCTGGTTGGGGTTCTGGATTCCACCTATGGTCTTATGTAATAATATAAAGGCTCCACAGGAAGCCTCTTTCACTGAGCAACTTCTAGGCCCCTTTAAGGTATTCCAATCAGTTATAGGCTGAAGACGGACTAAGAAGCTTTCTGTAGTGATGTTTCTAGCTATTCCTTTCTCCCTCCCACTAGTGTCTATTTTACAATGGTAGGCGAGGGAAACCAAGATTCAAAAGACAGTCAAGCATTTTAACATTATTCCTCTCTTTTACTCATTCAAACCATGCCTCAATCTCTGTATCCTGAAGCCCTATTGTCCCAAGCTTGTGCATACATCATCATTTACCTCTGTCCCACTTAGCCCATGTGAACCTGCCTAACTGTTCTCCCATCAGATTTGTTCTTCCATTCCCCTCTCCATTCTTGTGTATTGCCCCCAGTCCCCTCCAGCACCCAATCTAGCCTATGTCTATTCCCTACCCTGTACTTTATCATCCCCTCCATCTCTCCCCTCTCATCCCATATATCCTGGTGATCAGCAAATATATATATATATTTTTTGTTTTTTCACCCTTTAGGGTGGGTTCTTTATTGTAGTTATTTACAATAATGGTCCTATGCAGTATTTCTCCTTTTGTGACTGACTAATTTCACTCAGCATAATGTCCTCAAGGTTCATCCATGTTTTGCAGAGGCTTGCAGCTTCCTTGTTGTTCTTCAAGGTAGCATAGTATTCCATTGTGTGTATGTACCAAAGTTTGTTTATCCATTCTTCAATTGATGGGCAGTTAGGCTGTCTCCACCTTTTTGCTATTTAAATAGTACTACTATGAACCTTGGTGTACATATACTTACTTGTGTTATGGCTCATATTTCTTATGGGTAAATACCAAGCAGTGGAGTTGCTGGATCATAAGGTATTTCTATTTCCACATACTCACCTATTTTTAAAAATCTTTAAACTTTTCCTATCAATAGATTGAATTTTTTCTCTTTATTTTTTTCTGTGAATTATATCTGAAAAATTCTATCCTTGACACATGGGTGTTTATGTTTGTTATAAATATGTTTGAAAACCTTCTTTAGCTAGGTTTTCATGGAAGGTTTAGTGTTGTTACAAACACAGTGCGAGCAGAAGAGATGCATTTCTTTAAACCAGAAAATTTATTATGAAACATAAATATTCCACAGCATCTTAAAAAATAAATGTAATCCACTGCAAATTATAATTTTGAAATATTTCCTCAATCCTCCTGTTTATTTACACTCCCCCCCCCCAAAAAAAAAGTGAAAAGCAAAGCAAAGCAATACCTACACCTCATTATAAATTCCTTACTCTGCAGTAAAGGTGCAGCTGCTAGCTATTCATCACCTAAACTTTGCTTTGTTTCTATTGACAGATCGTTTTAATAAGAACAGTTCTCCAGTTGATGCAAAACATCCCACATTTCTATGCTTGAGCAATTTATTATTTAACTGCCTAAAATAGGAAATTTTATTTCTGCAATTCGTTCTACTAATTTTTCGTCCTCCCTGTACATTTTTCTCTTAAGAGTATATCTGAATAACAATGTTTGCCTTTTCAAGCATTTAAAAAAAATTTTTTAGCAATGTAACTATATATGATAGACAATGTAAAGCTATTTAAATAGAAGATAGTATCATGTGACTTTATATATTGAGAAATATTTCTCCTTTGTTGAGTGGCAATGGTATTGATATTTGCTGTCTGAATTTATAGAATATTTAAGTTGGGTAATTTTATTTTTTTATTTTTATTTTTTTAAGAGAAATAATTAACATTGACCTATGCTGCACAGGTAGGATCACTATGGATTGGAATTCACTTGATGACTACCAACAGCAACAACAATAAATCAGCACAATGTTCATCCAACATTATTTATATGGGAAGAAAGATGGATGTATGTCTATTAGAATCTATTGAATATTGTCCAGTTGCCCAGTCACATTCCCAAACCCTCTGTCTTTCCTGCTTAATGAAAGGAGGGAAATTGCATTAATTCTTTTCATCATGGTTGTCCCAAGAATCAATACTACAGGAACATTAATTTTAACAGTAAAGTTTCTCTCCCATATTTCATTCCAAGTTAATGACGTGACAAGATTCAGAGAAAATACACTTCAATTTTGTTATGACAACAAATGAGACTTGTGTTGTCAACTTACTCACTTTATGTATTGAACTATGAAGCTGAAAACTACTTAGACACAATGTTTTAGAGACATGAGCTTCATCATGCTTCTTTCATGCTATTAACTAGTTGAGTGCAAGTTGATTTGAGAAACTGATAAAGTTTATATTTTTAGTCTGAAAGGAAAAACTGAGTAATAGCTCAGAAGGCTATTTTCATTGTCCTTGATGATTTGGTTCTTCATTGCATTTTCTTATTTCTTGCTAAAGCTATTTTGCTAAAGGCTACAATATACTAAGAATTAGAACCAGTGGAGTGGAAGTAAGTCAACTTTGAAGCTAAGTGGTGAGACTGCCTCCCTCCGGCAAAAATATCTTCTTATGATAAAGCAGAATTCCTTTAAAATAGGACTGGTGAACTTCTAAGAGATTATCCACGTGTCAGGCCTAGTTTAGAATGTGCTTAGGATGCCATTTTGAAGGAGGAAAATACCATGTGTTTTCAAGTAAGATTTAAAAATAATAATCAAGCTTTATTTTCTTTATCCCTTGGGCAGACAAGACAGGATCAAGTTAAGGATCAGGGAAACCTATAATCAGTATCAGAGAAAGGGGTCATAACTGCAAATTGTGGCAATTTAAGGAAGAGTTTGGGTAAAGAAGTCTAAAATCTATTATGTGTGGCATTATAAACTTTAGGTTCAATGTAAGGCAACATGCCTTATAATATTCAAATCACTATGTCTTTGAGATTGCATTCTAAGAATTGAGGAAATCTTACAGTAGTTCCACAAGCTGCAAGAGCTTGAGAAATATAAAATTCACTTCATACTCTCATTGATTTTTTTCCAGTGTAAATTGTGGGTCTCTTTTTTTCACAGAGAGTCATCGAATGGACAAGGAAAACCAATAGTGCAGGCAAGTTTCCCTAATTCTCTACTGCTTCTCCTATCTGTAGAGATCCTCAGCATGTAAGTTTACTTTTTTTTTCAAGACAAAAAAAAGAAAAAAAGATTTACTACCTGAGTATAGATAACTTCTCTCTATTTCTCCACTCCAATTTAGATTATCTCAATGTCTCCCTGAATGACAAGTGAATACTTGCCTAATACATATGCAAATGAAGCATACTTCACATTGTTGTTGTTGTTGTTTTTTAATAGAGGAAATTTAACTTGAAATAAGTACTGGACTGCTAATGGCAAAGTTGATTGTTCAAATTTACCAGCCACTCCCAGGAAATTTTATACAAGATTGCTGTGAGTTGAAAGACTTGGCAATTTTAACAACAACAGCATCAGTTATACATTGTAGGCATGCATACGGTTTGGCAAACCAGGGAGGCATATTCTTTGCTTAAAATAAAAAAAGACACAATACTTCACAAACTGCTTCTATCTATCTACATATCTATCATCGTTTTATTTATATTACCCATGTTTACCTATAAGACTCCTGACATGGCACTGTAGGATAAGCATTGGACTGCTAACTGCAAGGTCAATAGTTAAAATTGACCAGCTGCTTCTAGGCAACCCTGTATAGGGTTGCTGTAAGTTGGACCAGCTCAAAAGCAGTAAGCACCAACAACTGATAGAACATGTGCCTACAATTCAGCTTATTGTTGTTGTTGTTAAGTGTTGTCAAGTCAGTTCCAAACCATAGCGACCCTGTATAGGGTTTTCAAGGAGCAGCTGGTGAGCATGAACTGCCAACCTTGCAGTTTAAGAACTTTATATATGGCATATAAGTTATGTATAATCATCTTGGAGATCCTGTAGAAGTATGTCAATCTGAATGATATAATTTGGATCAAAAATTTAAAAAAGGAATTTTTTTTGCATTTTCTTTTTCTTTTTCATTCTTTTTTTTATTAATATAGGCTGCTCACACTATATCATCCACCATTTTTGTTTTTATTTGTCCAGGTGGTTAAAATAGCTCTTTGATTGTAAAAGTTCTTCAGCATAGATGTCAAATGTTTATTAAATTCTACTGTGTAAGATGCTGTATAGTGCATATTTGAAACCCAAATTTTCAGTTTATTTTGAGCTCACTAACTTCTGATTATGATTAACAATTTCTTTTTCTAAATAGACATTCAAACAGGAAATAAGACTGCCACCTTAACATTAAGAAGTATATAGTTAGACCTGTATAAATTTCAGTGGCATGGGGGCATGGGTTAGGAATTATACATGTTAGTTCAATTTTATTTTCTGCTCTGAGCACAGTTTTTAAATATTCTAATAGAGTTTCATTAAATCTTTCCAGTTTTTGGTTTGTGGGATAAGGAGCTGACATTGAATTTTATATTCTTGCTAATATAAGCATTTCTACATTATAAAGAGTTTTCACAATTTCCCTTTTTTAGAATGCAGCTAGAACAGTAATTTCATAAATTAAGAAGAAAAATTTCTGTGTTATTTATGACAAAGTGGAGACTCTATAACATTAATGGAAAATGCTCTATTAATGTGTCAGCCCATGTGACACAGGTATGTCACTAAGCTTAGACTGTGTAGTTCTAAAAATAAAACAACTGGAGCTGTTATGAATTGCTATTTGGAAGGACTTTAGAGGAAGATGAGCATTGATTTTTTACTTTTCTAGACCACTTTGGAAAGTTGTAAGTAGTCTGCAGGTAATAAATGCTGATTAATCTAGCAAACAACACCAGCATCAGAGTGACTTAGCACACACACACACACACACACACACACACACACACACACACACCACACCACATTTACAGTCTTCCATGTTTGTGCTTGAGGGATTCCGGCTTTGCTCTGTGTAAGTCTTGATTTCATATTCAAGGAAAAGTATGGACTAATCTAATCTAATATATGGACTAATCCAGGTATGGACTAATCTAATATAATTTTCATTCACATTTCATTGACTAAAACTTGTTCCTTGGATTTCTAAACTAAAGTTAAGAGAGGAGGAAAAACATCTTCCTTCATACCTAATAAAAGAAAATAGGATAAATGAGTATCTAACTGGTGGTGCAACAGTTCTGACAACAATCCATTTGCTATGCATCTGTGTTAAGTTTGTGAAGATCATAGTGACCAGTCAGGGATGACCGGAAAGCCCAACATGATCATTACCCATATCACAAATTATGTACAACCAACTTTAGAGATCTAATGACACTGGAGTTCTGGTAGGTAGTATGTTGTTGTTGTTAAGTGTTGTTGAGTCGGTTCTGACTCATAGTGACCCTGTATAGGATCTCAGAAGAACGGCTGGTGACTTTTGAACCACCAACGATGTGATTCAAACCAATCTTGTGATCCAGTGCTTATCTAACATCACAACACCAGATTATGGTAGGTAGTATGGAAGATTTACTTAAACTACATTTGCATTGTCAAACTTCTCACTGACTTGTTATATGCCTTAAGATCCTAGGTATCTCTTCAACACTGAGAACCCTGAAGTACCAGAATTTTGTGTGAGTGGGCCTAACTGATTTCTATTTGTTGTTGTTAGGTGCCATCAAGTCAGCACCAACTCATAGCAACCCTATGCACAACAGAATGAAACACTGCCAGGTTCCTCATTATTTTCATGAACAAACACGGATCTTGTGATTGATTTCCAACACTAAGAAGTAATTCTGTGGAAGGGTATGTGTTCCATGATATGTTTGCCCAAATCACCTAAGACCTAAAATGAAACTACTAAGTTTTTTATGACTCTGAATAACTCTGCTTTTCAACTGTATTGCCTAAAGTAACTCAATCGACAATGAGAACTAGAGGAATATTTGGGGAAACTCATACACACTAAAAGTTGACTCTGAGAGTCCTTGTACATGATTATCACCTGTCCACAACTGGTTAAGCAATGCTTGATTCTGTGCTTTTCTTGTTTCCAATAATTTGCATAAATATATGAGAAGTCTCTTAACCATTATTTCTTGGTAGTGAAGAAATTGGAATTATTGTCCCTGGCTCTCTCTCTTTCCCTCAGAAAACTTACTTTAATCCCAAAAACATATTGAAGATACCCTTTCTCTTTCTAAAAAAAAAAAATGCTTTAATTCCAACAACATATTACTTGCCTAATACTTGAAACAACTCAACAGCATTGACCAACACCATGAGTTAAGGACCTCAAAATAGCCATCAGTGAATATTATGTCTACTTAGATCTCCCTATCAAGTTTGTCTGCTTTGTCTCTCCGTTATCCTAGTTAGTTGTTGTTGATTTAATTCTGACTCTTGCTCACTTCATATTTGCAGATTAAAACTGTTCCATGGGTTCTCAAGGCTGTGACCTTTTGGAAGCAAATTGTCAGGCCTGTCTTCTAAGGTATCTGTGGGAAGTTTCAAATCATTTCTATAAATGATAAAATGTTCTTCCCAAACACTATTAAAGATGTGGTCTTATGTACTTCTTTACAAAACCCATCATTTCCAGTCTTGTCCCAGGAGATCATTTCCTCAGGAACTACCCTTGGTAAACACATAGGAAAACATAGTTCTTTCTTTATAGGAGTGTTCTTATTAAGTGGTTCCGGAGCCAAGTTAACAGTTTTCTTTCTGTATTTTTTCCCTTGATAGGCTATTCTGATTTATAGTCAGTACCCTATAAATATTAGTTTATTTTTGATAGACACGCTATAAATGTTAGTACTTTTTAGTTGTCATAGTACTGTCTAACCAGTTTTATTTATATGGCATAATTTGATTGAGGCACAGTCAACTATTCTTTTGTTTAATAATCTCAAGCATAATAATCTAAGTATAATAATCTCAGAAAATACCACCACAAAATTGTATCAGTTCTAGGAAAGAAACCTCTGAAAACATTCTCATCATAAACTAGTCAGGAGTTCACAAGAAATTATAGAGAATTGAATTATAATATTTTTTTTCAAAAAATTTCAAAATGTGGTATCAGTGTAACTTGTTCACTGACATGTTGGCCTAACTCCTAGACTTTCAGGAGATACTTTCAGAAGACATCCATGCTTACTTAACATTCCCAACATAGTTGATTGGTTCTTTGATCTCTTTTATTTACACCCCACCAAACAAGTGTCTACCTCTTCTAGTGCCTAGACTCTGACTTAGATTATCGGGCATTTTTTGTTTTGTTCATTCTGCTTATCACTGGGAACAAAGGTAAAGAAAAAAATGGAAAAGATCCTATGGATGTTTGGAGAATCTAATAGAAAAATAGTCACGCTATATTGAATAGATTAAATTCTTCTGACTCACAGAGACCCTGTATAGTGTTTCCGAAGCTCATCTAGTAAATTTGAATTGCTGACCTTGAGATTATCCTTCAGTTTCACACCAAGACTTTTTTTTTTAATCATATAGCAAATATTAACAAAAAGTATGTTTCTCACTTGACTTTGAGATTCATTACAAAAGTCTATTTTTTATTACTTTTTGCACAGAAGATAGTGTAAATGAAAGAAAGGTTGAAGGTAAAAGATATATCTGGCTATAAACACTTTGTTATTCATGTTCTATTTTATTGGGTCATGGTTAATTTGAAGTACTGAGCTACAAAATGCTCATAACTGAAATTAATAAATGGGTGAGAATGTGAACATTTATTTGTAGATCTGAAAAATTCTACTTAGATATGTTGGTCAGAGGCAGGGCTTGATGGCAGATAGGCTAGAGGTGCAGTGAAGATCTCTGTCAGCAGTAACACAGAATACCAGGTGAAGCAGGTTCAGGGAGTACTCCAAAACTTTGAACTACATATGTAGGAATATTTATAAAGTTTGAAGGCTTATAGCTTGTGGAACTTGTAGCAGAAGGAAGATATCTCATACTTTTGAATCTGCTGGGGCTCAGCGACCCAGAGCTGACAACTTGGATAAGACCAAATGGCAAGACCAAGCAGGGGAGCAATCATACCTGCCACCGACTAATGCATGTGGGAACCTCAGAGAAAAAGGTGGACAATATTCTTTGTTTGCTTTGGTTTGGTTCTGATTTTTTTGATATCTGTTCACTGGCTTCTTGCTGTCTGTGCATCTCCATTCTGGTGACTAAAGGGGGTGCCTGAGTGAGTGGATACCCCCCACCTCCACCACTGGAGGGTTCTTCTACCATGCATGTGCACAGATCCTATCAGTGGTCAAAGGGCCAGTCCCCACTTAAAAGCAACCAGCAGCACAAAACAGCCAGAGCCAGCCCTGAACAGTTTATTAATACGGAAAAGGACAGAACAGGTGTCATTTAAAAGGCTAGTCCCCACTTAAAACCAACCAGCAGTGCAAAATGGCCACAGCCAGCCCTGAACAGGTTATTAAAGGGAAGAGGCCAGAACTGGGGATGTGGAGTAGGGAATAGTCTAAAACCAAATAGGCCGAACATTAAATCCTGAGGTGCAACATAACAACTGACAGTGGCATCTTGAAATTTATCAGGCAGTCTTGAAGGCAAGAGCTGAAAGAGGATATTAAATTCATACTCATATTGAGCTCTGGTAGAGTAGTGGTTACGAATCGGGCTGCGAACCTTAAGGTCAGCAGTTTGAAACTACCAGCTGTTCCGCGGGAGAAAGATCAGGCTTTCTACTCCCGTAAAGATTTACACCTTCAGAAACCCTGTACAGGGTCTCTATGAGTCGGAACCAACTAGACGGCACTTAACAACATTAAGCTAAAGATTTTTGTTCTCTCACTCCTCTGTCTTTTTTGTGATTCTAGACTGCAGTATCCAATCTGTATTCATTTATTTGTTTATTGCTGTTGTTGTTTTTTAATTTTTTGTTTTTTTGGTTCCTCCTTTTACATTTCGGGGGCTGTTTATCTCCCTATATTACCCAAGAAGAGACAGCAATTGCTGCCATATAGTCAAGCTACAATCACACTCTACGAAACTCCACAATCCAGGAAAAAAAACAATACCACCTGCCATATACCAGGGAAGCAGACAACACCTGTGAAAGTTACTCTGAGTTAAACAATAAGAAGAGTGAAAAGGGAAGCCCACATCCTGATCACATCTACCTGGAGGCAATCAGAAGGCATAAAAAATAACAAAACACATACTCAATTAAGTATTAAGGCCACAGCTAACTACTGAACAGGTCCAAGAAGCATAACAGATGACCATATCAGCACATGTCCTGAACCAAGATACCAGCTTCTTGTCCTGTTGATTCTTTCTATAGGTTTTCTGTTTTCTATTTCACTATTTTTGTTCTAGTCTTTATTATTTCTTTTTTTCTTTGAAAGGATTAACAAAATTGACAGACCATTGGCAAACTTAACAAAAGAAAAGAAAGAGAAGACACAAATAACACGCATTAGAAACCATAGTTCACATCAGGCACATCTTAGTCTTCAAGCTGACATCTTTAGTCTTCAACACTTTAAAAAGTTCTTGTGCAGGAGATTTGCCTAATGCAATATGCCACTTGATTTCTTGACTGCTGCTTTCATGAGTGTTGATAGTTGATTCAAGCAAAAAGTCTTTGACAACTTCAATCTTTTTTCTGTTGATAAGAATGTTGTTTATTGGTCCAGTAGTGAGGATTTTTGTTTTCTTTACATTGAGATACAATCCATACTGAAGGCTGTGCTCTTTGATCTTCATCAGTAAATATTTTAATGATACAACCTTTAGGCAAGCAAGGTTGTATCATCTGCATATCAGAAGTTGTTAATGAGTCTTCCTCCAATCCTGATGCCATGTTTTTCTTCATAAAACCCAGTTTATCAGATTATTTGCTCAGTGAATAGGTTGAATAAGTATGATGAAAGAATACAACCTTGTTGCACACCTTTCTTAATTTTAAACCATTCAATGCTCCCATATTCTGTTTGAACAACTGCCTCTTGGTCCAGGTACAGATTCCTCATAAGC
>NW_006408609.1:4251312-4258908 GCF_000296735.1 Chrysochloris asiatica | reverse complement strand
TTCAATAATGAAAATCGAGGCTTGAATTATGTCTTCAGTTCCCCCAGCTTGTAAAATGCTAAGTGTGTTCTTCCTTTTTGGTTTTCTGACTCCAGATCTTTGCAGATTTTCTTGTAATATTTGGCTTTATATTCTCGAGCTGATCTTTGAAATTTTCTGTTCAGTTCTTGGACCTCCTCATTTCTTCCATTTGCTTTAGTGTTTTTATGCTACAGAGCAAGTTTTAGTGTCTCTTCTATCATCCATTTTGACCTTTTCCTTCTTTCTTGTCTTCTTAATGACTTTTTGCTCTCTTCGCATATGATGTTCTTGATGTCATTCCACAACTCTTCTGGTCTTCAGTCTTTAGTGTTTAATGTATCAAATCTGTTTTCAGATGATCTCTAAATTCAGGTGGGATATATTCAAGGTCATATTTTGGCTCTCTTGGACTTGTTTTCATTTTATGCATATTCAGTTTGAATTTGCATTTGAGCAATTGATGGTCTGTTCCACAATCTACCCCTGGCCTTGTTTCACTGATGATATGGAGCTTTTCCATCGTCTATTTCCACAGATGTAATCAATTTGATTTCTATGTATTCCATCTGGCAAGGCCCATGTGTATAGTCTTCTCTTATGCCATTTAAAGAAGTTATTTGAAAAGAACAATTCATTGATTTTGCATAATTTTATCCTGCATCATTTCTGTCACCAAGGTCATATGTTCCAACTAATAATCCTTCCTCTTTTATCTCAACCTTGGCATTCCAATCACTACTAATGATCAATACATCTTGATTGCATGTTTGATCAATTTGAAATTGAAGAAGTTGGTAGAATTCTTCTATTTCATCCTCATTGGCTTGAGTAGTTGGTGCATAAATTAGAATAATAGTGGTATTAATTAGTCTTCCCTGTAGGCACATGGATATTATTCTATCACACACAGCATTGTACTTCATGACTGATTTGGATATGTTATTTTTGACAATGAATGCATCACCATTCTTCTTCAATTTGTCATTCCTGGCTTAGTACACCATGTGGTTGTCAGAATCAAAATGTCCAATACCAGTTCATTTCAGCTCACTAATGCCTAAGATATTGATGTTTATACATTCCATTTCACTTTTGACAATTTCTAATTTTCTAATTTTCTTATAAAGTACCATGGGAGGAATGAGTGATGCCTGAGCTGATGAAAATATTGGAATGTGGAGATATGCCTGAACTTTACTTCATGGGAATCAGCCTTGGGTTGGTGCTGGTCATTATCCCTTCTGAAGTTATACATACATATCCAGAGGTTGCTACTACTACTTGCATTTAAGTTATTTTATGTCAAATCTGTGTCTAACACCAACCAATCAGGCGTTGGAAATAATCATTAAAGGATAATGTGAGAATGCAGAAGGAAATGGAAAGACAGACATGTTTGTGTGGCTTTACCATAATTAATTATGGTGTTGTAGGTTAATGTACTGGACAGCAAGGCCAGGTTGAACCACAAAGTCACTGGTTCAAATTTGCCAGTCACTCCTTGGAAACTGTATACAGGGTCACAATGAGTTGGAACCAACACAACAGCACTTAACATTTTAGAGCATATTGTTACTGCAAAAATTAACTAATTCACAAAAATGACTGAAGACCAGAAAACATGTGGGATGACAATGTTGTTGTTGTTATGTGCCATGGAGTCAGTTACAACTCATAGCGACCCAGACAGCAATAGCTACCATATAGTCAAGCTACAATCACACAAAGAACAAGCACAAGGTAAGTGCAAGCATATTGTATTGCTGCTGCTTCATGCCGTCATGTTGGTCAGTCATAGCAACCCTGTATAGGATTCCCAAGGCTGTAAGTCTTTCCAGGAGCAGAAAGCCTGATTTTTCTTCCATGAAGCAGTTGGTGGATTCGAACTGCTGATCTTGAAGTTGAAACTTCAATGCATAATCCACTGCACTATCCAGGACTCTCTAGGTATATTGAATTAGGAAGTTTTTTAATGGCACTAAACCCTGTACAGGGTCGCTATGGGTCGGACCCGACTCGACGGCACTTAACAACAACAACAACAATGTAGCATTTACAAAAATGATTTAATTATATTTCCTAAATTCTTATTTTCAATATTGAAATACTACCATGAATCTAATAGTCTCAAGTACAACCATTTCTGTACTCATGCTACTATTTGAAGAGTCACCTCTCACCTCCCTCTTCTTGCTCCTCTCTCAGTACCTAGACAATCACCATATGATATCAATTTATCTATTGCATGTCCATGATCACAATTGATTTTTTTACCCATTTACTTTTCTGTTCTAGTTCAACCACATAATTTATTGTCTTGTCAAAACTACTGTAATATCTTGTCAAAACTATTATTATTATCTCCAGTTCTGGCCTATACTTAATGCATGCTACAGACTGATATAAGAGTTAACAACTAAATGTACAGATATGGTCACATCACTCCTTATATAGAAAACCTTTGAGAGTGACACATTGTAACAGTTAGTACTCTGGATTGCAAGCTCAGAAATCAATTCTAGTTGTCCAGAAATGAAAACTGAATACAATGACGTAATTGATGGAAGACTGGAGAACTAGATTTGGAAAATTGGGGATGGGGGGTGGGGTCGGTGGTCATCAAGGAGGCCTATCTTGGAACTACAATAACTGTATTTTATTACAGTCTTTGATAGGATGCTGATATTTGCTGTTTCAGGGACAAGCATCACTAGATAAGCGAGAAATCTTTTCCTTTGGTTTCTATAGTGGGAGGAGAACATATACTGCATCTCATACATATTGCACTATGTGGTGAAGGCCCTATTCAGGACAAAAATTAGATGCTGGGTATGCCAACTAATTACTACCAAGTCAACTCTGACTCATTGGCAAACCTAAGTCAAAGAAGTACTGTGTCACATAGGATTTTCCAGGGCTGACTTTCTGAAAGTAGATGGTCAGGCCTTTCTTCCAAGTTCCACCTGATAGTATTAACCCTTTTCACCACCTGCTAAAGGATTAGACACCAGGTAGCCACTCCAAAAAAAAAAAAAAAACCTCACAGAAAATGTTAATTTTGTGAAGAAAATGTAAATATATTAAAATCCCTTTCTAAGTTTTGAAGCTCATTTCCAAAATAATTACTTGCCGATATTCCCTTCTACCATGTTGCTAATTAATTAGGTGTTTGTTGTTTTGTTGTTATTAAATGTTGTCGTATCAGTTTCAACTCATAGTGACTCTATGCAGAGTTTCCAATGAGTGGTTGTTGGGTTTGAACAGTCTAGTGCTTATCCTGCAGCATGACACCAGGGCACCTCATTATTCTCTCAACCTGCTGTGTACCTTTCACACATTTAAGCTGGTGCACATGCTGTTCCTTGGACTCAAGGTTTCCCAAGCACGACATTATTATTTACATTATTGGTTGGATAACTCCCTTGTCAAGTCTTTATTCCAAATTGTGAAATGTTTAGCAGCATTCCTTGCATCTACTCAGGTAGCACCTTTCCATTTGTGAAGGATAACGTTATCTACAGGAATTTTCCAATCTTTCCTAGTGGGTGAAGTCACCCCATTTGGAAGCCACTGTTTTGCCTAGATGTCTCAAATATCAATTTGAACATTTTTATGATGTTCTTTTTAAAAATATGTATCCTCAGTCTAATCATGAGAAAACCTCAAACTGAAATTGTTGTACATAAAAACAGCTAATCATATGTTTAACAAAGTGTCAATATCATGAAAGGCAGCAAAAGACTGAGGAGTTTTTATAGATAGTTGAAGACTAAGGAGAAATATCAACTGGATGCAAAATGGTATCCAGAAACAGAAAAATGACATTCATGGACAAACCCATGAAATTCAAATAAGGTCTTTAGTTAATGATAGTCCATCAATTTAATTTCCTAGGTTTAGTCATTATACTATGCTTTTATAAGATGTTAGGTCCCTGGGTGATACAAAGACTTTGCTTTTATCCATTAATCAGAAGGTTGGCAATTCAAAAACCAACTACAGACACATAGGAAGGAAAACATGCAATCTGTTTCAATAAAGATTGCAGCTAATAAAACTCTACAGTTTTTTTTTTGTTTTTTTTTGTTTTTTTTTTTTAAGAAACTTCAGGTTGCCACGACTTAGAACTAATTAGATAACTTTACCTAACACAGATTTGTTTGATCTTCTAGCAGTTCATAATACTTTTAATGTATTCTTCTCCAACACCGTAACTCAAATGCATAAATTATTCTACAGTCTTTCTTATTTGCTGTCCAACTTTCACATGCATACGAAGCTACTGAAAATACCATGGCTTAGGACAGGCGCACCTTAGTCCTCAAACTGACATCTGGCTCCTGAACACTTACTTTAAAAAGGTCTTGTGCAGTAGATATGTCCAGTGAAATAAATCATTTGATTCCTTGACTGCTGCTTCCATGAGTGTTGATTGTGGATCTAAGAAAATTGAAGTGTTTGGCAACTTCAATCTTTTCTTCATTTTTATAGATATTATTAATTGATCTAGTGGTGAGGATTTCTGCTTTCTTTACATTGAAGTGCAAACCATACTGAAGCCTGTGGGTTTTGATCTTCATCAGTGAGTATTACTGTTGTTGTTGTTAATTGCCATCAAAACAGTTCAGACTAAGAGTGACCCTGTACAGGCTGTCTGAGGAGTGACCAGTGAGTTTTCACCAGCCAATCTTTCAGTTCAAAATAACCTTGTGGTTCAGTGTTCATCCTAGTGCCACACAAGGACTCCATTGTACAACCATGGTGCTTCAAAATGTTCATGGAAAAAATTGAATTTAAAGAGAATGGAATTTTTCCATGAAGGTTTTGAAGCCCTCTTGTATTATGCACAATATATATAATTTTGTTGTTAAGTGCCATGGAGTTGGTTCCAACTCATAGTGTCCCTGTTTATGGTTTCTAAGGAGTGGCTGGTGAGTTTGAACTGCTGACCTTGTGGTACAGTGCTTATTTGATAGCACCACACCAGGACTCTATAACATATATGTTGTTGTTGTTGTTATGTATCGTGGAGTCGGTTCCGACTCATAGCTACTCTGTACAGAGTACAAGGTTTCCAAGGCTGTAAATCTTTATAGGAGCCGAAAGCCTCATCTTTCCTACACAGAACAGCTGGTAGTTTCGAACTACTGACCTTAAGGTTTGCAGCCCGACTCGTAATCACTATTCTACCAGAGCTCCTATAATATATATAGTATAATATATATAGTATTATTGTTGTTGTTAAGTGCCATGGAGTCTGTTTCAACTCACAGTGACCCTGTATAGGGTTTCTGAGGAGAGATTGGTGAGTTTGGGCCTCTGACCTTGATGTTCAGACCGACCTTGAGTTTGAGTGCTTATCCTAAGTTGCTACGTCAAAACTCCATATACAGTATAATATATCTTATGTTTCTAAAATGCAAAGCAACATTTAATAATTGTATAATGACATATGTCTTTATATCCATGACACCTTTGCTTGTAGTACTTTGGTGACTTGCAATGGATGCTGTGTTGTCCATGGTAGATAAATTTCATGCGAACTTCTAGACCAAGACAAACTAGGAAGAAAGGCTTAGCAATCTACTTTCAAAGAGTTGAATTGCTTTAAAGCAGTAATTACCTTCATTTGAGATAACAGGTGCCACCATTTTGGTTCTGACTCATAGCAATACTATGCTGGTCCTGCATCATCTTCACAACTGTTGTTATGTTTGACGTAATTATTGCTGATGCCATGTCAATCTATCTTGCTGGAGGTCTTCCTCTTTTTTGCTGACCCTCTGCTTTACCAAGCATAATGTCCTTCTCCAAGAATTTATCCTTACTGATAACATGTCTTAAGTTCAAAAGAAGGAGTATTCCAATCCTTGCTTGTAATAAGCATTCTGGCTGTGCTTATTCCAAGACAGATTTTATAGTCATGGTACTTTCAATATTCCTTGGCAGCATCATGATTCACTTATCAATACTTCTATGATCTTCCTTATGTACTGTCCAACTTTCACATGTACATGAGAAATATGAAAATACTATGGCTTGGGTCAGGCATATTTTACTCTTCAAACTAACATCTTTGCTCTTCAGCACTTTAAAGAGGTCTTTTGCAGCAGATTTGTGGAATGCAATATGTTATTTGATTTCTTAACTGCTACTTCCACGAGTGTTAATTGTAGAAAGCAATTATAAAGCAAACAAAATGAAGCCTTTGAAAACTTCAATCTTTTCTCCGTTTAGCATGATATTACTTATTGATCCAATTTTGAGGATGTTTGTTTTCTTTACATTGAACTGTAATTCACACTGAAAGCTGTAGTCTGATCATCAGTATTTGAAGTCCTCTTCACTTCCAGCAAGCAAAGCTTTGCCTTCTGCACATCCCAGGTTTTTAAAGGAGTCTTCCTCCAATCCTGTTGCCAAGTTCTTCTTCATATATTCCAGTTTCTCAGATGATTATTTTCTCAGTATTCAGATTTACAGGTATTGTGAAAGAATGCAACCCTGGAGCATGTCTTTCCTGATTTTAAACTATGCATTCTAACAGCTGTCTCTTAGTCTAATACAGGTTCTTCATGAGCAAAAATAATTGTCCTGGCATATCCATTATTCTAAATATCATCCCTAGTTTGTTATGACTTACACAGTCAAATGCCTTTGTATAGTCAATAAAGTACAAGCAAACATCTCTCTAGTATTCTTTGTTTTCATCCCAGATCTATCTGGTATCAGCAATGGCATTCCTCATTCTACATCCCATTCTGAATTCAGCTTGAATTTCTGGCAGTTCCCCGTTGATGTACTGCTGCAATTATTTTTTAATTATCTTTAGCAAAATTTTATTGCATATGATATTGGTATTGTTCAATTATTTCTGCATTCTGTTGGGTCATATTTCTTTGGAATGGGCACAAGTATGGATCTTTTTCAATCAATTGGCCAGGTAGTTATCTTCCAAATTTCATGGCATAGACAAATGAGCATCTCCAGTGCAACAGCCATTTGTTGAAACATTTCAATTTGTATTCCACCATTTCCTGAATAGTTGTTGCACAATGCCTTCATTGCAGTTTGGACACCTTCCATCAATATCATCAGTTCTCTTGAAATAGTTGAATAATGACCTTTTTTTTTTTTAGTACAGCAACTGCATATTCTTTCCATCTTTTATTGTGAATTACGTTAAAGTTACAGAGATGATCATCACTTTTACATTTAACAATTTGTACATTTTGTTTGCAATAATTTCCATGAAGCAAAAGTTATTTCACTTTCTCCCTGTAGTTCCTAATTCTATTCCACTCTCCTTCCCATTCCTTCTAAACTAATCTCCCATCCGCCTTGTTTTTCCTTTCCCCTTTTCTTTCTAGTGTGTGCCCCGCCCCAGCACCCAAACTATCCTGTGTCTATTCCCTACCCTGTGCTCTACCTTCCCTTCCCTCCCCTCACCCCAACCCATACACTCTGGTAACCACCACCAACAACAGCAAAACATATATCTATTTAAAATGTTTTTAAAGGTAACAAAAGATTTTTTAAATTAAAAGAAAAATCTTTTTCTTTTTTTCTTCTTCCCCC
>NW_006408609.1:4236706-4245980 GCF_000296735.1 Chrysochloris asiatica | reverse complement strand
GTAGGTTGTTAATGAGTTTTCCTCCAATCCTAATGCCACATTTTTCTTCATAGAACCCAGCTTCTTGTGTTATTTGCTCAGCAAACAGGTTGAATAAGTGTGGTGAAAGAATACAACCTTGTCGCACACCTTTATTAACTTTAAAACATTCTGTGTTCCCTTGCTCTGTTCAAACAACTGCTTCTTGGTCCAGGTACAGATGCTTTTTCGCAGGGTGTTATTCAGTTTCCATGTATTAAACTTTATTTCCGTGGTCTTTTTATTGTTGATTTCTAATTTTATGGCATTGTGGTCTGAAAAGATGCTTTGTAGTATTTTGATATTTGTAAATTTATGGAGGCTTGTTTTGTGATCTAACACATGGTCAATTCTGGAGAATGTTGCATGTGCACTGGAAAAGAATATGTATTGTACTTTTGTGGGGTTTAATGCTCTGTACATGTCTATGAGGTCAAGTTGGTTGAATGTGCTGTTTGGTTCCTCTGTAGCTTTGTTGAGTTTCTTTCTGACTGTTCTATTGCTTTTCGAAAGTGACATATTAAAATCTCCCACTATAATTGTAGATTTATCTATTTCTTTCTTTAATTCTAGTAGGGTTTACTTTATATATCTTGGTGTGCTTTCATGTGGAACATAGGTGTTAATTATGGTTATGTCATCTTGCTCAATTGACCCTTTTATCATGAGATCATATCCTTCTTTATCTCTTATACTGGTTTCTGTGTTAAAGATTATTTCATCAGAGATTAGTATTGCCACTCCTGCTTTTTTTTTTTTATTGCTGTTAGCTTGGCATATGTTTTAACTTTTAGTCTGTTTTTGTTTTTGTGTGTAAGGTGTATCTCTTGTAGTCAGGGTATTGAAGGGTCTTGTTTTCTTATCCATTCAGCCACTCTGTCTCTTCACTGGTGCATTTCATCCATTGTCATTTAGTGTAACACTCCATAGGTATGGATTAACTGCTGTCATTATGTTAATTTTTTGTGGTGCTCTTTGTTCCTTTGTTCTGCATGCCTTCTTGTGCTCAGTTCATGTTTTTTTGTGCTATTTCTTTTTGGTTTTTCTTAGTTTTAATATTTCCTTGTTCTGCTTGGATCTTCATTTTCATGGTAAATTGTGAAGTATTAATTTTCTTTGGGGTTTCCCTAAAGTCTATTAAGTTTTCCCTGTGTTTAAGGCAGTGTATTGTATCCTACAATCTATTCAACCTCCTCACCACCTTCATCTCTGTTCCTATATTTTTCTCTTCTTTGACATTATTAATATTTTGATCTTTAGTTGGCCTCACAGGTCCTCTGAATTCATTGCTGTAATTTTATTCTGTTCTGACTCTGGTATCTGTCACCTGAGTTCCAGGTGGTGTTGCCACGTCTGCCAATCTCTGTTTGTTTTCTGTTCTTTCTGCTTTTCATTCCAAAGAACTGCCTTTAGGATGTTTTGAAGTGCTCGATTGGCTTTGATAAAATCTCTCAGCTTCTGTTTTTCCTGGAATTCTTTGATAGCACTATCGTATTTGATTGACACTTTTGCTGGAAAAACACTATCATATTTGATTGACGCTTTTGCTGGATAAACAATTTTTGGTTGGCAGTTTCTTTTCTTTTATAGGGTTTTATATATGTCTCCTCATTGCCTTCTTGTTTGCATGGTTTCTGCTGAGAAGTCAGAGCTTAATCTGATTTGCTTGCCTTTGTAAGTAACACTTCTCTTTTCCCTGTCTGCTTTTAGGATTCTTTCTTTGTCTTTGATTTTGAAGAATTTGATTATGAAATGTCTCAGTGATTTTTTGCGGGGGTGGGGGTCTATCCTTTCTGGGGTTCTTTCAGCATCTTGAATGTTTATCTTGTCATCCTTCAAGATGTTAGGAAAATTTTATTCCAGAAGGTCTTCAACTATCTCTTCTGTGGACTTCTCCATTTCTTCCTGTTCTGGAATGCCAATAATTCTTGTTATTCCTCTTCATGTTATCCAGAATGAATCTTAGACTTTCTTCAGATTTTTTAATCCTGTTTTTCTGCTTGCTCTTCTATCTTAGCAGTATTGAGACATTTGTCTTCTAGCTTGCTGGTTCTGGCTTCCCTTTATTTTATTCATTTCATTCTTCTCCTTTCCCCTTTCAGTGTATTGTCCATTTTTTTGATATTTTATTATTAGTCATCTGGACTTCTTTTTGCAGGTTTTAGATCATTTCCAATGCCATATCTATCTTATTTGATTGCTCCTGTAGCATTGTCCTGACTTCTTTCTTATTTTCCTCCACCCCTTTTCAGAGCATTTGCATTTGTTTCCAAGTCATTCTTCTAAATTGCTTCTCAGGCAGACCCAGAGCCTGCTTTTCTACTGGAAAGTCTGTACTCATTTGTCTCAGTTACTTTTTCTGTTTTTGGACATGTGTTGAGATCTTTAATTGTGTTTTCTTGGACATTTTCAGCAGTTAGGTACATTTTTAATGCTTAAATGGATGTGTGTTGCTTTGTTATTAAACTTAGTAAGTATCTCCTCATGGATATGGTCTGGAGATAGCCTTCCTTTTCATGTGTAATGCCTTACAGCTGGTTTTGGCTCTTGTCCACATTGTGGGGTATTACAGGGTATGTTTGTAGCTTGTCTATATGAGCACAGTTGCTGTCTCTTCTTGGGAAGGTAGAGGGAGAAAGTTCCAACCCCTGGGAAAAAAGTGAGACCAAAAGGACCAAAGACAGAAATAATATAGAAGCAGAGACAGAAACCACCAATCAAAAACAAAAATTAAATTGTGATTGTCGACTGGCTTTTGCTGTGCAGGCAGGTACAAACGGTCCCGCCCAGGTCAACATTGGGGCTGGGTCCTAGAATCAGAAGTCATAAGAAGCAGCCTGAAGGTTTCCTCTCTGTGCAATTGGAAAACTGTGGTTGCAATGCTGGACCCTTTTGGGGGTGTGCTCCCGCCCGTCTGAGTGAGGAAGAAAGATACATGAAAAATGAAAGATGAAAAGTCAGTCACAACTCTTCCTCTAGACGTGCAGCTCTGCAGCTTCTAGCACTGGGTCAATGCTTCCACCTGTCTGTGACCCCACCCTCCCTAGTTGTGTCCTTTATGTTGCGTTTTACAGATTTTTCTTAAGGTTTGTCTGTCAGGCCAGCCATGCTTTTTTCTTGCTGGTAGGCAGAAGTAAAATGTTCTGCACAAGTTAACTTTAGTGCTGGGACCCACAGTCAGTTGAAATAAGCAGTGGCCAAAAAATCTGGCTGTGGGACCAATGGGTGTTCTCTTCTATGTGCCGTGGGAAAGCTGAAGGCTCAACATTGGACTCTTTTTGGGGTGCACGCCCACCTGCCTGAAGGCGTTCAGGCTAGGCAGAGAAGACGCTACAAGGAAGAGGAGGAAGAAATGTGTAGAATCCACCCACACCTCCTTTTTCAAATGTCCCTGCACTGTACTTTAACTCCGGTTCACTGTGCCGGTCATCGCGATGGCCCCACCCTCTGAACTCAGCCAGGACGGGTTGACCCAGAGGGAGTCCTCTGTCTGGGTTAATTTGTAAATCACAATGTTTTCTTTAATACCGTGATTTTTCCAGCAGTGGGTGCAGGAGACTGATGCCCTACACTTTATGCTTGATCCAGAGCTCTGGGATTGTTCCGTGAAAGCAGCTTCTCTGGATTTTCAGTCCCTCCCCATGAAGCCTATTCTAACTGAGTCTGTTGCTATTGCCATCAAAACCAGAAATCCTGGCAGAAAGGTTCTTGACTGTTCCACTTACAAATCTATCTCAAATATACCTGAATTAATTTTAAAACTCGACAAATACTAGTACTTATCATGTATTTTTTCTGGTCTTACAAATGTTGGTTAGAAACTCTGTGACTATAAAAAAAGTCTTATTATCTAGTTTTGTTTTAAAGCTGAGCACAGCATCTGGTACATAATGTTTTTGTTATTGTTAAGTGCCATTGAGTCAGTTCTGACCCATAGTGACCGGACGACCCCTAGGGTTTCTGAGGAGTGGCTGATGAGCTTGAACTGCCTACCTTGAGGCACAAACTGACTTTGTTGTCTAGCGCATTGATCCACAGCACCATATCAGGACTCCAGAGCCTGTCCTCTTTATTTTCTGTACTTCTTTTTTTTTTTTTTTTTTCACCTTCTTCTGTACTACATTTCTTTTTAGTCAACCAATTCAATTTCACAAATATTCTCTGCTATAAAAACACTTGGGCCACAATATCTGTGAAATGTTGTTATTGTTGTAAAGTGCTGTCAAGTTGGTTCTGATTTATCGTGATCCTGTATAGGGTTTCCAAGGAGTGGCTTGTGAGTTTGAACTGCCGGCCTTGATGTTCAAACTGACCTTGCTGTCAGGCGCATAAACCCACAGCACTACACCAGGATGGAATCCACAAAAGTCAACTAACCTCTGATAGAAAGTATTCAAAAAAGAAAAAGCAATTAATAGATCAAAGTAATACTTCAATGGATAAAGAGGAGAATGAAATGCTATTAACATACTATTTATATTGTATAAGGTAATATACGTAATCAAAGATTATTTAAAATACATAGGAGGATATATATAGGTTGTATGTAAACACTGCCTAATTTTTATAAGGAACAATCTCCCATGGATACCAAGGGATGACTATACATCACATAGCATATTTTTTACATTTTAATCAATCCATCTAATTCTCATATCATTAAATTGGAGAATTGTGTTCACATTAAAAATTGTATTCTTGGCAATTTGGGGATAATATCCTGTGCTTTTATGAACAATTTAGAAAAATAAAATAAAATAACTATACAGTAAACCCCACAAAAGCCAGAATCTGTATAAGGCAGAAACCTGTCATAGAAGGAAAACTCAAATATTTTGCACTAATACAGAATGATCGAAAAGTTGTAAGACTGCACCCATGTCAAAGGTGGAAACCTTGTGAAACCTATAAAATTAAGGCAGTCCTGTCAAGTCCTTGCTCTTAGGTTTCACTCTACTAAACATAGGCCAAGATTTCCATTTGTTCTTCAATTTCTTCAATCAAAATGAAAGCAGTGAACTAGGTAATATAGACTTACAGCTAAGAATCAAAAGATGTTACACTGTCTGGGAATATGTTCCAACTCTTCAGCGCTTGTCTCTGCTGTTTAAAAATGTTTTATAGTTGAGGTTCCACTCTATTAACCAAGAATATTTGAGAATCATAACATCTTCTCTTAAATATTCCTATGACTTTTAATGAATAATTTATATAGAATCTCCTTGTATCTGTTTATAGCTTCTTCGTTTACTATTAAAGTCCCTGGGTGGTACAAAGTTTGGCAGTTCAAATCATAGAAGAAAGGCTTGGCCATCTGATTTTGGAAAAGATTAGTGCCAAGAATGCCCTATAGAGCTATTCTACCCTACAACACATGGGTTGCCATGAGTCGGCAATGTTTTTTGTTTTGTTTTAGTTTAGTTTAGTTTAGTTTAGTTTATGATTTACAGGATCATCTATTTCACAGCTTTACTATTATTTAGAGAAATACCTTTCATTTCTTGAATAAAGACACTGTTTTTAGGGTCCAAAGAATACCCTCTAACTAACAACTCTGAATCACAGACCAGCAAAAGCTGAAATGGCTTGAAGGAATGTTAGGAGCTGATAAGGTGGGGCAGTTGTTAAACAGAGAATAGATCAGACAAGACATCAGAGTTGTGAGCAGAGGAATGGAGAGTGTCCAAACTCTTGCTAAATTGTATGAAACTACTGGCAAGCAGCAAGATAATCAAAGACACCCCTGTTGGAAGAATGAAGAGGCTGGTGGTTGGGTGTAGAGTGAAGTAAAGGGGAATTCTGACACAAAGCCAGATCACTGAAATGGCTTTCACTGCCTTTATATTCCCCTCATTTCATTGAGATTCAGTCCTGACTGAACCTGGCTTGGAGGTGAGCTGTTGATAAGCACAAACAGCTGTCTGGCTGTCTGAGTAGCAGACACTTAATCTAAATTTGTGGGGGTAAAGGACAGACATATTTCTCCAGCAAAGGTAGTTGCCTGACACTAATATCAGAGAACATGCTCTCTGTGCCTTTCATGATTTTATAGACTTTGATCACTGCTGCTTCATCTTTCATGTTTGCAGACAGAAAGATCTCTTAGTCCTTCCACATGTGGAAGCCTCCTCTTCCCTTCAGTAATTTCAGTTTATCATTCTCCAGATTTACTTCAACTCCATTATTTCTTGAGATGGATCAAGGAGATCTGTACTTCATTTTCCAGGTGTGGATTCTCCATTGTTTTGAACAAGGGCAAGGTAATAACTTCTATTTTATTCCTAAAGTTTTATTTCCCATCACAACATACTTTGGGCTATAAATGCTTACTATACAGTTACATTCATGAAACAATATAGTGCCTCCTCCATTTTAATGTGCATATGAATCTTCTGGTGATTACATTAAAAAGTAAGGAGCTTCAAAAGCTGGTGGAAAACTCCCAGGTGATGCTAGAAAATTCCCAGGTGATGCTCTTGGCATATTGACCATGTTTTTCTTAGTAATCAATTAGCATAATAATTACCATGACCTTTCTCCAAGTCAGAAACTAAAAAAAAAGAGTAAGGACCGTTAGAGAGTGACATAGCCCACTAACTTTCTATTGCGATGGGTTTTAACAGAAAGGATAGAGATGTGTCTAAAGACTTTGATTATTTCTAGTTTTGTTGTTATTGTTAAGTGCCACCACCGTTGAGTTGGTTCTGACTCATTGTGACCCAGTATATTATTTTCGAGGAGCAGGTGGTGATTTTGAATAACTGAACATGTGACTCAAACCAATCTTGTAGTCAAGTGCTTTATCCCACAGCACCACACCAGGACTCCATTTCTAGTTATATATCATATCAAAACCAAATACATTATCATCAAATCAATTCTGATTCACTAATCCATCAAAATTAGATACCAAGAAACCAAAAATCTATGCTACCTCAAGATAATGATGACAAGATGGAGAAATAAGCTTATACTGAAAAATATAGTCTTAGAATATGACTAGGATATAAGACTCTTTACTATATTGTTGTTCTTAAGTGCTGTTGAATCAGTTTTGACTCATTGAGACCCTGTATAGGGTTTCTGAGGAGGGACTGGTGGGTTTCAATTGCCAACCTCCAGCACTATACCAGGATTCTCTTTACTATATTAGAAATTCAAAATCAGGAATAAGGTAAATAAACTGGTAGAAACATAACCCAGTTAAAGTTAGAACTAGTTGTGAAATAATACTAGCCTCAGTGTTAGGGATTGAATTGGGTTCTCCAAAAATATGTGTTGTAAATCAGCCCTGGTGTGGTGCTGTGGTCTAATACACTGGACTGCAAAGTCCATTTGAACCACAGGGTCGGCAGTTCAAGCTCACCAGATGCTTCTTGGAAACCCTATACAGGGTTGCTATGTGTTGGAACCAACTCTCAAAGGTACTTAACAACAAAAACAACAAACCTGTGGTTATAATCCCATTTGAGAATAGGTTGTTTTTATTATGTTCATGAAGCAGGGCTAGTGTAAAGTGTACTCTGAGTCAATCTCTTACGAGATGTAAACAGAATAGATTAAATGAGCAGAAATGGGGGAAGGTAGATGTCAAGTAACATGGAGATCTCCAAAGAACCAAGAAACAAAAGCTGAAGAGACAAGGACTTTTCCTAGAGCCAACAGAGAGTTTTCCCTTATAGCTGTTGCCCAAAATTTGGACTTCCAGTCTCCTAAACTGTAAGAAAACAAGCTTGTTTGTTAAAGCCATCCACTTGTATTTCTGTTGTTGTTGTTGTTAAGTGCCGTCGAGTCGGTTCCGACCCATAGAGACCCTGTACAGCGTTTCCGAGGGTGTAAATCCTTATGGGAGTAGAAAGCCTCATCTTTCTCCCGCGGAGCGGCTGGTAGTTTCAAACCGCTGACCTTAAGGTTTGCAGCCTGATTCGTAACCACTACGCTACCAGAGCTCCTTGTATTTCTGTTAGTGTTAGATAAATAAGATACTCACTTGTTGTTGCTAAGTGCCATCTAGTCGGTTCCAACTCATGGTGGTCCTTTATAGCGTTTCTGAGGCTGTACATTTTTCCAGGAGTACAAAGTATCATCTTTCTTCCACAGAGCAACTGTTGGGCTCAAACCACTGACCTTGTGGGTCACAGTTCAGTGTTTATCATATAAAGCCACCACACTCCAAGACATTCACTAAAGTTGCCTTAAAAAGATGCTTATTTCCTTAGATCTGTTTAAGATACTGCAGATTTAAAAATCAGGTATGCTACTCCTTTTTGATTATTTATATATGTAATATATATGTTATACTTAAGTGCCATGGAGTTGATTTAGACTCTTAGTGACCCTGTATAGTGTTTCTGAGGTTTTAAATTTTTTGTAGGAACAAAAGCCTCATCTTTTTCCATGAGTGACTGGTGGGCTTGAACTGCCAACCTTGTGATTCTCAGTCCAGTGCATCTCCTATGGAGCTATAGATATGTCAATGTGCCCTGGAGGTTGAATGTAAATAGGGGATGCCACTATATCTTGAAAAAAATAATTATTTATCTGAACTTCTATATTATTTAACTAATGTTGTTGTTAAGTGCCGTCGAGTCGGTTCCGACCCATAGCGACCCTGTACAGGGTTTCCAAGGGTGTAAATCTTTACGGGAGTAGAAAGCCTCATCTTTCTCCCGCGGAGCGGCTGGTAGTTTCGAACCGCTGACCTTAAGGTTCGCAGCCCGATTCGTAACACTATTATATATATATCCATTCACAGCAAATATTGATTATTTATTGCTTTTTGAAAGTCTTTAAAAGTCTAAATTGTATTCACTTATATTTCTTGTCACAATGATTATTGAGCAACTGCTTTAGTGGAGAAGAAACTTTTCTTCCCTACTTCTGATAATTCCTTCCATGTTTCAAAGGCTCCACTAGTTTAAACTTTTATACAACTTCACCTTCTCACTTATTTGACTCTATTAGTTAAACAACATGGAAACCTTGAACTCTTCTTCGTTCCTCATTTGTAGGATCTGCTTGCCTGCTGAAATCACATGCTCTTGGTCATGTGATCAATTTAAAAGCCAGGACTCGTGGGGAGGTCCTGGGCTGTAGGTAACTGAGAGATGTTTCTGGTTCTGAGATCAGTATTTAGGAAGCTCACTGATGTCACATATTTAAGCCATATACTTCAATTTCAATAAAGGCAATACAAAAAAACAAACAAATTGATGTTGGAAGAAGTACAGCCAGAAAACTCCTTAGAAGCCAGGAT
>NW_006408609.1:4206869-4231765 GCF_000296735.1 Chrysochloris asiatica | reverse complement strand
GCCAGGTGGCATCATTGATGGACTCAAGTGTGGCAGCTGGGGTAAGGTTGGCCCAGGATTGGACATTGTTTCGTTCTGCTGTGCATGGGGTCGCTATGAGTCGGTTCCGACTCGATGGCACCTGACAACAACAACAAATGAATTGGAACCAACTCGATGACACTTAACAGCAACAACTGTAGAATTTTTTGTCTTCTTAGCTGTCTCTGGTTCTGACCGAGAAGAAAGGCAATGTTTTTGACATGCCTTTGAACTCAACTGTTACTCATCATCATGATTCCTCCAGGAAATTCCTGATTGATAGTTCTAACAGAAAGAACCCTGGTAGTGCAGTGGTTAATTATTTGGGTGCTAATCAAAAGGAATCCACCATCTGCTCCACAGGAAAAAGATGTGACAGTCTGCTTCTTTAAAGACTTTATTTTATAATTTGTATGGGGCAATCCTATACTCTAGGGTTGCTATGAGTTGGAATCTATTTTATGGAAACAGGGTTTTTTGTTGTTGTTGTTATTCTAATAGAAAATTTGATGTTTCTACCTTATGTGATATGTAGACATGCATTGTAATATTTATTACTAAGCATCTCAAAACCAAGAGCTTAAGAAATTGACTTGGTAAAATTAAAATTCTGTTTCTAACTACCACTTTAAAATAATCTAGTAACCTTTGGAACTTAAAATTCCGTGTCCTAGTGTGGCGCTGTAAGATAAGCACTCAACCCCATGGTTAAGTTTGAACCAAACTTACCAGATGCTCCTTGAAAACCCTATATAGTGTCACTATGACCTAGAATCATCTTGGCATTTAACAACAACAACAATCTTCAACATGAGGATCAAAATGTCTACTATTTACCTTAGAATGTGACTGTGAGGTTAGAATCATATTCATATGAAACTGTCTTGACATGCATAAAGTATAGTATAAATGTGTGTCATTACAATACAATACAGTGTATGTCAACATAGGCAAAAAAAAAAAAAACACCTTGAAAAACTAAATGGCAAGACTTGTGATTTTATTCAAATTGCCTTCCTTTATAGAGTCCTAGATTTAAACCATTTCTTCTTTCTATAAACACTAATATCCTTTATTTATTGAGTCAGGTTCTGCTTGTGTAACATAATATGTACTTCCTGCTAGAATGACTTTGCTATGAATTTTAAGAATGGATCATTTTTATATCTAAGCTATGTGATTGGCTGAAAGCATTTTCATGTCACATAAAGATCTTAAAAAATGAATTATGTTTATAGCATTCATGTAGTTTTTTTAATGATGTAAATATCACCTTGTCTTATTGTTGCACATTTTAAAATTTATTACTTTTAGTTATGAGGTGTCAAATAGTACTTGTTAGCCTTTTTTTTTTTTTTTTTTTTAGTTTAGGCATCTTTAAAATGTCAGTCAAACAGATGTTCTACTGTAAACATGAATAAAAATGAGGACATAATAAAATTAAATATAGGATACTCTATTATGTTAATATTAATGTTAATTAAAATTCAGTAGTGATAAAACTATATATAAACAATAAAGATGATCATTTTATAATTATATAAAAAATCTTTGAGAGCTGTTATTTATTTTTCAAATTTGAGACGAGATTACTATTTTTAAATAGCAAGATTATGGGAATACACTTAACGTTAACCTCATTCTAATTATTTTTTTACCTGATTCTAGTGTTATACTGATAATGCTTATCTCGATATCATTTCAAATTCATTATGTAAGTAGATATTAGATACTGACAATATATGCATATTATTTATATCCCAAAACAGGTAGGAGGGAGGAAGATCCACGCTATCTATGACAGGAAAATACAAATGCAAAATGCTTTTTTGTTGTTTTGTATACATGATAGTGGAGTCCTAGTGTGATGCTGCCGGTTAATACACTGGACTGAAAGTTCGGTTTGAAGCTCAAGGTCAGTAGTTCACGCTCACCAGCCGCCCCTCAGAAATCCTATTTCTGAGGGTCACTATGAGTTGGAAGGATCCTTGGAGTGATGCTGTGGGTTAATGTGCCAGACTGCACAGCCGTTTGAACTGCAAGGTCAGTGGATCAAGCTCACCAGCTGCTTCTCAGAAACCTTATATAGGGTTGCTATGGGTCAGAATTGACTCAACTGCACTTAACAACAGCAACATGAGTAGGAATCGACTCAGAGTCACTTAACAACAACACATATGATGGTGGTAGTTGTGATGGTGATGTGCCCTCGAGTTGATCCAACTCATTATGACCCTGTATTTTGATACCAATGAAATATTTTGTATTTTTTAAAAATTTTAATTAGTTTAAAAAGTGAAACAATATGTTTAGCTAAATTAAGGTATTATATAAAACAATATATTTATACCTTCAAAAAGATTTGACTCTTATTTGTGGACAGAATAATAACATATGCATGGACACATTCTTGCTCTGATCTACATGACTAAGTATATATACTGAATTCATAAAGGAGACCTGGTGTGGCACTGTAGGATAAGCACTGGACTGCCAACAGTAAGGTTAGCAGTTCAAATTCACCAGCTGCTCCTTGGAGACCCTGTACAAGGTTGCTATGAGTTGGAACCAACTCCACAGCACTTAACAACAATAAATACAACATTAATGATTATAAAACAATTTGATAAAGCTATCATTTAATTTTTTTTCTGTAATTTTTGAATATTTTTACATCTGTTTATTGATGGCTGTAGCTTCTTTATTTTGTGTCAGGGATTTTACTATATATCTTATATAGTCATTGTTGCTAGGTGCCCTAGAGTTGGTTCAAAATCAAAGGAACCTTATGTACAACAGACCAAACACTGCCCCGTCTTATGCCAACATCACAATAGTTTGAGTCTATTGTTCCAGCCACTGTGTGTCAATTTATCGTTGAGGGTCTTCCTCTTTTTCACAGACTCTTATTTTACCTGACATGATATTCTTTTCCAAGAACTGGTTCTTCCTGACAACATGTCCAAAGACATGAGATAGAATCTTACCATTCTTGCTTCTAATGGCCATCTGGCTATATTTTTGTAAGAGATTTATTTGTTCTTCAGGAAGTTTATGGTATGATCAATAATCTTTGCCAACACCATAATTTCAATGCATCAGTTTTACTGGTTGCATAAAACTTATAGTACAACAATACTCAAGCTACCACAGTACAACAAAATGACAGATGAATAGTCTTATTTAATACAATTGTTTTAAATTAAAGTTAAATTGATAACTTTATCTTAAAATAGTTTTCCAAATTAAAGCCAGAAAATATTTGAAAAGAGTGCTTGCATCTTGAATCAAATATGTAAACAATGTTCCCAGCATAAAATCAAATAGCTCTAAGATTATTAATATTATGCATTCTTATGAAAATTCATAGTGAGCTAACACAGTCTTTGTTTTATAATTGGACTTTCTTCTAAAGTAAAAGGAATTGTACATACATAAAAAGGAAATCAACTTCTTCTTAAAGAAAGGCTATAGTTTCAGTCTAACTACTTAAAAATATCATATTGTAGATATTATTTATGCATACATACAATTTCTCTCTATGAATTGCTCTTCAAAGTATTCCTTGTTGTTGCTGTTGTTGTTAAGTGCCTTTGAGTTGGTTCTAGTTCATATTGACCCTGTATATGGTTTCTAAGGATCTGCTGGTGGATTTGAGCCTTGTGGTTAGCAGTTTGGTGTCCATAGGTGATTCATTTTCAAATAAATAACAGTTCCCTAATTTGTTATGTATGTCTGGGATGTGGTAAACTAGGCTTTCTTAAAGAAATGTCTGAAAGTCTATTGTTAATTTTTACCAGATCATGTACAAAATAAAATTGAGCTTTAAAAATTACTTGATTTATCTTATAGAAATCTTTTTAATGGTGCACTTTTATAAATGTACATTTTTAAAAAATAAGTAATAAATGAAAATATTTTTTAGATTTTTTTCTCTCATGGGAAACAGGGATTTAATTCAAAGAGTAAAGTAATAATGAACAAATAATAAAAGAAAAACATTGATCATATTTTAGAATTTAGAAGGGATCACAGCATGGGATCTACCGACCTAAACAAAATGGAGCCAGTTTAGTCATTGTTGTTGTTGTTATGTGCCGTTGAGTCAAGTTCTGACCCATAGTGACCCTGTATAGGGTTTCCAAGGAATAGCTGGTGAACTTGAACTGCAGGTCTCCTGGTCCAAAGTGAACTTTGCAGTCCAGTGCATTAACCAACAGCACCACACCAGGACACCAGTTTAGTCATTAGGTCTCAATAAATGAGGACCCTGCAAATGAGGAAGTTAATTTGAAAATTAACCAAGATGACCTCATGGTCCTAGAAGGACAACAGGACAAGGGGAATAGGATGCACTTAAGTCCACTGAAATAGTTATCTCAGGAACTAAGCAATTGAGACCCTAAAGGTAAAATATTTGAGGAAGTTTATTGCCTTAGTGTTTCTGTTTCCAAAGTGTTAAAATAGACTGAGTGTACATCTAACTGTTACTTGCCCTATTTAATGTGCCTGGTCTTTGTAATGGAAAGGACAGTCTTGAGAGATATTCACCCTGTCTTCCAGACTGTTGGCTTTCTGTTAATAAATCTTGGATCTGATCTCTGCCCGTCTCTGTGATTGACAACACTGACAGGCTGCAAACCCTCATTTTGGTTTGGCAACAAGGGTATCATTTGATCTCCATAGTAATCTCATAATTTAAGCATTATTATTATTTTCTAAATTAGAAATCTGAGCTTCCAAAAGAAACTTTTCAAAGCCTGTTGACTTACAGACACATAGTGAGACTAGAGTTTAAAAAGTATCTTAAAATCTATTCAAACAATATCTATTAAAATGAATCCTGTAAAACAGAATGTCTTTACGGACTTCTACTAACCTATACTTTCGCCATTGTGTTGTCAGAAAAAGTTCTATAAGCAAGTGTAGGTAACTCTTTTACAAAGTTCATTGTAACTAATGCTTTCTATTTTATTATTTAGTGGTCACCAAATACTAGCACTAAAAGTTTTAGAAGCGTTAATGCTTTTGTATTCATTTCTGGTTGCTGCTATAAGAAATTCTCACAAGTTTAGTGGCTAAAACAACCAAAATTTATTCTATTTCTGGAGATATATGGTGCTGTAAGATAAGCTCTGGACTACTAACCCCAATGTTGGTAATTCAAACCCTCCAGTTACTCCTTGGAAATCCTATATAGGGTTACTAGGAATTGGAACCAACTCCATGGGACTTAGCAACAAAAGTTCTGGAAATCATTTCATAATGGTTTAAGCAGGATTACAGTTAGAGAAGAATTGTGCCCCAGGATGAATTCTATATAGAGTCTCACTATCTTAGTTATCAAGTGCTGCTATAATATAAAAACCCAAGTGATTACCTTTAACAAACAGAAATTTATCCTCTCACAGTTTTGTTGTTATTGTTAGGTGCTGTTGAGTCATTTCACAACAGAATGAAACACTGCCTAGTCCTGTGCCATCCTCACAATTGTTGTTAAACTTGAGTCCATTGCTGTTGCCACTGTGAAAATCCATCTAGTTGGGGTCTTTTTCTTTTTCACTGAGCTTCCACTTTACTTAGGATCATGTCCTTCTCCAGGGACTGGTCCCTCCTACTAATATGTCCACAGTATGAGAGAGAAGTCTTACCATCCTATCTTCTAAGGAGCATTCTAGCTATACTTCTCCCAACATAGATTTGTATGATCTTCTAGAAGTGCATAGTAATTTCAATATTCTCCAACACCAAAACTCAAATGCATCAGTTCTTCAATAGTTTTACTTACTCATTGTCCAAATTTCACATGTATATGAACCCATTGAAAATACCATGACTTGGGTCAGGAGCACCTTGGTTCTCAATTGTTGTCTTTGCTCTTGAGTACTTTAAAGAGATATTGTGCAGCAAATTTTCCTAATGCAAAACATTGTTTGATTTCTTAAAGACTGCTTCTATGATTGTTGATAGTGGATCCAAGCAAACTGAAGTCTTGGACAACTTCAGTCTTTTCTCCACTTATCATGATGTTATTTATTTATCCAGTAATGAGCATTTTTGCTTTATTTACATTGAGGTGCAATTCATACTGTGGCTTTTGATCCTCATCGCTAAATATTTTAAGTCCTCTTCACTTTCAGCATGTAAGGTTGTATTATCTGCATATCACAGGTTGTTAATGAATTGTTAATCTTCTTGTAATCCTGATGCCATATTCTTCATATAATCTTGCTTCTAGAATAATTTGCTCAGCAAACAGATTGAATAAGTATGGTGAAAGAATATAATCCTGGCATGGACATTTCATAATTTTAAATCATTAATTGTTCCCTCTTTGTGTTTGAATGACTGCCTTGTGATCTATGTACAGGTTCCTCATGAACACAATTAATTGTTAGGAAATAATCATTCTCTGCTATGTTGTCCATAGCTTGTCATTATCCACACAACCAAAAGCCTTTGTGTAGTCAGTAAAGCACAGGTAAAAATATTTTCCTGATATTCTCTGCTTTCAGTACATGGCCATCTGACCTTAGCAATGATATCCCTCGCTCCACATCCTTTTCTGAATCTGGTTTAAATATTTAGCAGGTGTCTGCCATTGTACTCTTGCTGCAGTTTTTGAATTATCATTAGCAAAGTTGTACTTGTATATAATAGTAATGATATTTTACCATGACTTCTGCATTCTGTTGGATTGGGTCACCTCTGTTTAGAATGGGAATAAATATGGATCACCTACAATCAGTTGGCCAGGTAGCTGTCCTGCAAATTTCTTGGTATAGTTGAAAGAGTGCCTATAGTGCTGCATCAGTATGTTGAAAGATTTCAGTTTATATTTCATCAATTTCTGGAGCCTTGGTCTTTGCCAATGTACCTTGGACTTCTTTCTTCAGTGTCATTCACTTTTGATCATATGTTATCTCTTGAAATGGATAAACATCATTCATTTCTTTTTCATACAATGACTCCATAGTCCTTCCATGTTCTTTGTATGCTTTCTATATCATTCAATATTCTGTCATTTTGTTGTTTTTGTTAAATTTTGCCCATAGAATCTTTCAATATTGCAAGTTTAGGAGGTTAGACATTCAAATCCAGAGTGCTGGCTGTATAAAAACGGTACTTTTCTCCTTTCAAAGCCTGTAGGCCCAACATTCCTTGGAAATCTCCATGTATCTTGGCTTCAATTTTCCTCTTGAATGAAGAGCTTCACAGTTCAGGGATACCAGAGCCAAAGGACATACTCCACTCCCAGCTCTGCTCTTTTTAATAGTTTTAGGTTCCTTTTTTCTCTGCTCACTTTCCTTCCTTTATCTCTTGTATGATAAAAGATTTTGCAGGCCACATCACTGAGAAAATTTCATCTCAATTTAGTGTCTGCTCATACAGATCTCATGGAGGTGATCACATTATATTAGATCTCATCATGGGAGTGATTACTACATCTTAACTGTTAAACCACTGTGATCCTGGCCCAGGAAAGTTGACACAAAACCTGAACAATCACACTCACCATACCTAGGTAAATGGTTTAGATAATATTTTTGAAGAGACATTTGAGCAGAGGAGATTTATACGAGAATTTGGACTTGAGTTGATGCTGTAATAAGCTGAGACTTTGTAGAGATTTTGAGATGAGTTAAATGTATTTTGCATTCAACTCATGTGGAATGCCTGTTAATCTTTGGAAGTAAAGCTTCTGGTGAGATGGGTGAGAGGAAGCATAAGTCAGTTGCCAGATTTGTTGAACTGTCCTTCCTATGACTGAATACTACCTTCTGTTGTTGTTTTTGTTACTAATATTGTTTGATTCTCTCAGGAGATAACTTAAGATGTCTAACCACACCTTAGTTTTCTCTCTCTCTAGCATACTTTTCTGGCAGTGAATTTCTGAATTTTAGCAGTTTTTACAATCTAGATAGGCTGACAATTTCTCAAATCACCAAGCCCTGGTCCTTTTTTGCTTAATAGTTCTTAATTTGAGCTAACTCTTTTCTTTACCATTTTACTATAAAGAACAAGAATAAACTGGCTATACATTCAAGCGTCATCTAAATATTGAAGTCATTCACTTATAAATTCTGATTTACACATAACTGTGAACGTAATTCTGCTAAGCATCTACCACTATATAATGAAAATCTCCTTCCTGGCCTTTGTTTTTGAATGACATGTTTTTCCTAAGAACCTTTTTGTTTTTTTTAAAAAATATATTTTAGTGAAAATTTAAAGAGCAGATTAGTTTTCCAATAAAAAATTTATACACATTTTGTTTTGCAACTTTAGTTGCAAATCCCTCAGTGTAACAACTGTGTTCCTGCTTCTTCCCTAGGTTTCTCATTTTCTGTTCCTTCTTGACTTCTGAGCTTTGTTTTTTGGGCAAACAATGCTGACCTTTTTGTCTTGTATGGTTGATTATTCTGAGAAATACTTTCCTTGCAAATGTTATTATTATTCACTTTGTAGCCTGTCTATTGTTTGGCTCCAAGGTGATCCCTAGGGATGGATTCAATTCCAGGCTTGAAAGATGTATAGAGGACACAGTTTGGGGATTCCACCAATCTCTACCAGACCAGTCTTGTCTTTTTCATGATTTTGAATTTTGTTATACATTTCACTCCCACTTTGTACTTGGCATTCTATTATGATCTCAATCAGAACAGTCAGCCATTGTAGGCAAGCGTCATATAGTTCTCCTTTTCTCAGCGTAGTGGAGGCTGGGGTTTGCACATTTTATTAGTTTTTCGGGCTAACTGTTTCTTTAAGTCTTTGGCTTCCTTCACTCTTCTTTGATTCAGACAGGGATAGAACATTATTGAGTCTTAAGGTAGCAGACTGCTAGCTTTTAAAACCTCAGTTGCTAGTCACCACAGCAAGATGTAAAACACTGTCTTTGTGAACTATTCCATGTCAATTGATTTATTGGTCCTGTGATTCTGTGGCCATAAGGCCTCGAGCCCAGTGATTCATTTCTTAAGGTGTTTGGTTATGGCTAAGAAGTTTAAATAACTTTGCCCCTGTTCTTCTATGTGGGGGTTTCAAAAATTTTCAAAAAGAAAAATTCCATTATCGTTTAATCCCATTTTCCCACAAACCTTTTGAAGTTCCCCTCATATATGTTGTTTTTGTTGGGTGCCATTGAGTTGGTTTTGACTCATAGTGAACTCTTTGGCTGGCTTCTCTAGCAAAGCAAAACGAGTGAAACTTTACATAAGTATATATACAGAAAAAATTATATCAAGGAAATGGCTCACACAATTGTAGAAATACAGGTCAGATGAACCAAGATCAGCAGGTCAGACAGCAGGCAGGCATTGCAGGCAGATGGGTCTGGCAGGTCAAGGAGGCAGGCAGGCAAGCACATCCTGCAGGTAAGAAGACAGACTTCTGATGACATTCAGTATCAGAAGGTAATAGAGCAGGTCACTGGCTCAAGTCCAAAGAACTGAAGGTCAGAGGATGAGCCAGATGGAAGATCCAGACCCAACAGAAAGCAAGCAAGCTTTGCCAGAATAGCTAATATATTGGAAGCAGGCCAAGACAACTTCTTTTCACCAGACTGGTTGCTCATTTCTAAAATGAATTCTGGCTGTGCTTTTTCATAGATAGATTTATTCATTCTTGTGGCAATCCATGGTCTATTCAATACTCTGCCAAAACCAGAATTCAAAATCATCAATCCTTCTTTGGTCTTCCTTATTCATTATCCAGCTTTAGCTTGCATAATATTTGTTGTTGTTATGTGTTGTTAAGTTGGTTCTGACTCATAGAGACCCTGTATAGGGTTTCCAAGGAGCATTGGTGGTTTTGAAGCTCTGAATTTGCATTTAGTAGCCCAATGCTTATCCTACAGTGCCACACCAGAACGCAGCATAAATATTATGTAATTGAAAGTATCATGGCTTTCCATCAAACTTTAGTCTTCTAAGTGACATCTTTGCTTTTTAGCACTTTAGAGAGATTTTTGCAGCATTTCAGCTTCCTTGGGAGTTGATTGTGGATCCAAGCAAAATGAAATCTTTGGCATTTTCAATATTTTTCTCTATTTATCATGATGTTGCTTATTGGTCCAGTTGTAAATATTTTATTTTCTTTACTTAATGTACACATTATTGTCTTTGATCTTCATCACTAAGTGCTTCAAATCCTCTTTACTTTCAGCAAACTTATGTCACCTGCATGTACTTGGAAATTTTTTTCAGTTCTCTGACTTCCTCTTGTCTTCCAGTTGCTATAGTTTCTCTATCCTCAGAGTGTCTTCTCACATACATTTTGGTCTTTTTTTTTTTTTTTCCTTTCTTTTTAATGGCCTTCTGATTTCTTCATGTATGATATTTTTTATATCCCACAATTCTCTGGTCTTTGGTCATTAGCATCAAATGTATTAAATCTGTTCTTGCAATGGTTTCTAAATTCAGGTGGGATATTTTGGCTCAAGGTTATATTTTGGCTCTTGTGGATTTGAAAAAAAAAAAAAAATCTTCAACTTCAACTGGAAATTGCATACCAGCAATTGTTATTTGTCCCACAGTCTCTCCCTTGCCTTTTTTTGACTGATGATATTGAACTTCTTCATCATGTTTTTCCATAGATGTAGTCAATTTGATCCCTGTGTATTCTATCTGGTGATGTCCACATGTATAGTTTCCTTTTACGTTGTTGAAAAAAGGTATTTGCAATGAATAAATAATTGGTCTTGCCCTATTTTATAATGTGCTTTCCAGCAATATTTCTATCACTAAGGCTTTATTTTCCAACTATGATTCCTTCCCTTTTGTTTCCAAATTACATTCCAATCACCAACAATTATCAGTGCATCATGATTGCATGTTTGATCAACTTCTAACTGAAAAAGTGAATAGATTTTTCAGTTTCAGCAATACTGGCTTTAGTGGTTAGTGCATAAATTTGAATAACAATGGTATTAACTGTACTTCAAGGTAGATCTTGAAATGCTCTTTTTAATGATGAATGCAGTGCCATTCCTGTTCAATTTTTCATACTTGGCACAGTAAATCATATGATTGTTGGATTCAGAATGGTCAATACCTGTCCATTTCAGCACATTAATACCTAGGAGATTAATCTTTATGCATTCCATTCATTTTTGATGATTTCCAATTTTCCTAGATTCATACTTAATACATTCTATATTTTGATTATTAATGAAAGCTTGCAACAGTTTCTTCCCGTTTTGAGTTGTGTCACATCAGCAAATGATGGTCCTGAAAGCTTTGCTCTATCAATGTCATCAAGACCAACTCTAGTTAGAGGAGGCAACTCTTTTCCAGTTGTATTTTGAGTGATTTCCAACCTGAGGGGCTCATCTTTTGGCACTATATCTCAGGCAGTTTTCCACTGTTATTTATAAAGTTTTCAGTGACTTAACATTCAGAAGTGGTCTGGCTCTCCTTTTTAGTCTATCATAGCCTGGAAGCTCTGCTGAAATGGGTGACCCTGCTGGTATTTAAAATACTAGTGAATAGTTTCCAGCATCACAGTAACACATAAAGACAGCACAGTAGTGTAAACTGACAGATGAGTGGTGAATCAGCACTTTCAGTTCTCAGTTCTGTTTATTGGTCTGTCTTTGTACCAATATCAGGCTGTTTTGACAACTGTGGCTGCTTAATAGATTTCAAAATTGGGAATATGAGGCCTCCTATGATGTTCTTATTTAATAGTGCTTTACTTATCCAGGATCTCATTCATTTTCATGCAATATTGTTAATTGGTTTTTCCCTGTTTTTGAAAAAATGTTGATAAAATCTGGATCAGGGTTGCATTTACCTATGGACCACGATGGGAAATATTGACATTTTCACACTGTTCAATCTTATTCAAGAGCATGCATGTATGTGTTTATGTAAGTCTATTTTGTTAGTATTTTGTAGTTTTATTTACATAAGTCTTATATTTCTGGTTAGTTTTTTTCATAAATGTTTTTGGTAGCTCTTGCAAAAGTTATTCTTCTCCTTATTTGCTTTTCAGAATTTTGTTGGTTTGTGTAGAGAAATCTGACCAATTTTATTATGTTGGTCTTGTACAGTGCCACTTTCCAGGAATTTTCCATTATTTCCAATAGTTTTCTGCCTGAGTATCTGGGATTTTTTTTATGTATAGGGTCATATTATTTGAAAATAGGAAAGTTTTACTTTTTCCTTACTATTTGTTGTTGATGTTAGGTGCCATCAAGTTGGTATCGACCTATAGCAACCTTATGCACAGCAGAACAAAACACTGCCCAATCCTGGGCCAACCTCATTACTGTTACCACGTTTGAGTCCATTGATGCTGCAACTTGGCCAATCCATCTCATTGGGGGTCTTCCTCTTTTTTTCTGACCCTCTACCTTACCAAACATGATATCCTTCTCCAGCAACTGGTCCCTCCTGACAATATGTCCAAAGAATGAGAGACGAAGTTTGGCCATCTTGGCCTCTATGGAGCACTCTGGCTGTACTTCTTCCAAAACGGATCTATTGGTTCTTTTGGCAGCCTATGGCACTTTTAGTATTCTCCTCCAACACCATAACTCAAAGGCATCAATTCTTCTACGGTCTTCCTTATTTGCTGTCCAGCTTTCACATGCGTATGAGGTTATTGAAAATACCATGGCTTGGATAAGGCGCACCTTAGTCCTCAAGATGACATCTTTGTTCTTCAACACTTTAAAAAGGTCTTGTACAGCACATTTGTCTAATGCAATACTTTGTTTGATTTCTTGACTGCTGCTTCCATGAGTGTTTGCCGAGGTCTGCCCTCGACATAGTTGTCATGAGTGTTTGGTTCACGAGGAGGGGAGATCCAGCGGCAATAGGGATAGCGAAAGAATACACAGACAAACAGAAGAAGGGAGACAATGAGGTACCCCAAAGCCAGGGTGGATACATCACTGGTGGACAGGTTTGGGACTACAGGCATCTTGGCCTCTGCAGGCAGCGACTCACTGCCCTGCAATCTTTACTGCATGCCTTCCAACCCGTAATGCACTGCTATCTTTACTCCATGCCTTCCAACCAGTAATGCACACCTGGAGAGGCTCGGGACTCTGCTTTATTCAGGGGAGGAGCTTCACACCAAGCGGGGAGGGATCTTTACAGAAGAAGAATGGTATTATTCAGACAAGACAATCTTTAAGATAAATTAAGCCAGTAAACCTTACTTAAACCAATATTCCTTTCTTCCTTACTGGGTTTAACCTTCACTTGGATCAAACTGATTGAACCCAGGGTGGTCCGAGGGCGTTGTCCCCATTGTCCTTAATCCCATATTCCAGAATTTACCGCTCCACCCCAAGTGAATATACCCCGGGCAATTCCTCTCCAGAGCCTCCCTGCTTAATCCCAGTAAACCTGTCCTTGTTCGTCCTCTGAGGAAGTTTTACTGCCTTGGTTCTAGGGGGAAAATCTTGACCTTAGAAACTTAGGGGAATATTGCATTTCTCTGTGGACATCCAGGGCTCCTGTTTGGAATTAAATAAATATGACTAAACAATTTGATGAAAAACAATCTGCTATTAACTGCCAAGTGGCTTCATTTGTTACACTCGGGCCTATAGGGCCTTGAACCTCTGACCAGTTTTACACGGTCCGCAACAAGTGTTGACAGTTGATCCAAGAAGAATGAAGTCCTTGACAACTTCAATCTTTTCTCCATTGATAAGAATGTTGTTTATTGATCCACTGGTGAGGATTTTTTGTTTTCTTGACATTGAGATGTAGTCCATACCAAAGGCTGTGCTCTTTGATCTTCATCAGTAAATATTTTAAGTCCTCTTCATTTTCAGCAAGCAAGGTTGTATCATGTGCATATCACAGGTTGTTAGTCTTCCTCCTATCCTAATGCCACGTTTTTCTTCATAGAACCCAGCTTCTCAGATTATTTGCTCAGTATATAGGTTGAATAATAAGAATACAACCCTGTCGCACACCTTTCTTAATTTTAAAATATTCAGTGTTCCCATGTTCTGTTTGAACAACTGCTTCTCGGTCCAGGTACAGATTCCTCAAGAGTACAATTAAGTGTTCTGGAATACTCATACTTCGCAATGTTGTCCATAGCTTGTCATGATCCACTCAATCGAAAGCCTTTGCATAGTCAATAAAAGACAGGTAAACATCTTTCTGATATCCTCTGCTTTCAGACAAGATCCATTAGACATCAGCCATGATATCCCTCATTCCACGGCTTCTTCTGAATCCGGCTTGAACCTCTGGAAGTTCTCTGTCAATGCATGATTGTAGACATTTCTGTATTACCTTTAGCAAAACTTTACTCACATGCAATATCAAAGAGATTGTCTGATGATTTCTGCATTCCGTTGGGTCACCTCTCTTTGGAATGGACACAAATATGGATCTCTTCCAGTCAGTCGGCCAGATAGTTGTCTTCCAAATTTCTTGGCAGAGATGAGTGAGTGTCTCCTGTGCCGCCTCACTTTCTTGAAAAATCTCAATTTTTATTCCATCAATTCCTGGTGCCTTGTTCTTTACCAATTCCTTCAATGCACTTTGGACTCCCTCCTTCAGTATCATTGGCTTTTGACAATATACTACCCCTTGAAATGGTTGAACATTAACCATTTCCTTTTGGTTTAGTAACTCTGTGTATTCCTTCCATCTTCTCTTGATGCTTTCTGCATCATTCAATAATTTGCCCAGAGAATCTTTCAATAACTGAGGCTTGAATTTTTTCCTCAGTTCTCCCAGCTTGAGAAATGCTGAGCGTGTTCTTCCTTTTTGGCTTTCTGATTCCAGATCTTTGCACATTTTGTTGTAATATTTGGATGTCTTTTATTTTCCTTTCTTGACTTATTGCTCGCACTACAATATTGTTGTTCCCATTCACAAAGGAAAATGCTTTCAATTTTTTAATTAAGAATACTGAAATCATATTAGATATTGAATTTGTGTATATGAACTCTATTATGTTGAGGAATTTCCCTTGTATTCATATTTTGTTGAGAGTATTTATCAGGAATTAGTGTCAGATTTTATCAAATGCCTTTTCTTCATTAATAGATATTATTTGTGATTTCTTTCCTTTGTTTTATATATATATGGATTGCACTGATTTTTTTTTTTAAATGTTAAAGCATCCTTGCATGTATAATATGAATCCTTCTTATTAATGAGGAAGTCTCTCTTGATATAGTGTTCAATTCCATTTTCTAAGATATTGTTGCTGTGCGTTAATGCGCCAGACTTCAAAGCTGTTTGAACTGCAAGGCCAGTAGTTCAAGCTCACCAGCTGCTCCTTGGAAACCCTATAAAGGGTTGCTATGGGTCGGAATCAACTCGATGGCACTTGACAACAACAACAACAACATGTTGATGAGGGGTGGCCTGGTGTGGCACTACAGGATAATGCACTGGTCAGTTTTAATTGCAAGGCTGGTGATTCAAATCCACAAGCCACTCCTTGGTAACCCTGTATAGGATCGCTATGAGTCAGAACTGACTTGAAAAGCAACATGTTCATGAGGGATATTGGTATATAATTTTCTCTTTTAGTGTGTCTTTTCCTGATTTGGGTATCAAGATCATATTAGCTTCAAAATATAAATTCAGGAAAATTTCATCCTTTTCTTTGTTCTTGAACAGTATGATTAGAATTGGTGTCAGCTCTTCATGGATGTATTTTAGAATTCTATAGTCATGCCATCTTGGTTGTGATTATTTCTTATTGATCTTGGGAGATTGTTTCTGACTTGTTCAATTTCTTCTCTATTTATGGGTCTGTTCAGATTTTCTACCCTAGTCTGTATAAGTTTGTTGTTGTTGTTATTGCAAAGTGTTGTCAATTCAGTTCCGACTCATAGCAAGCTTATATAGGGTGTTCAAAGAATGGTTGCTGGGCTTGAACTGCAGACCTTGCAGTTCAAACCATCCTTGCAGTCCAGCACATTAACCCACAGCATCACACTAGGTAGGTTATATTTTTATTGAAATTTGTCTATTTCTTCTGGGTTTAAAATTTTGATGGTATTTAGTTTTTCATAGTACTGCTATATGTTGTTGTTGTTGTTAAGTGCTGTCGAGTAGATTCTGACTCATAGAGACCCTGGATCGGGTTTCTAAGGAGTGGGTGGCAGATTTGAACCATTGACTTTGTGGTTCAAACTGACCTTGTGGTCTAGTGCATTATTCTGCAGTGCCACACCAGGACTCCAATACTACTCTTAGCCTTTTTAATTTCAGTTGGTTGTCTTGATAGGATCCCATTTCATTTCTTATTCTTGTTGTTTGCATCTTCTCTTTCTTTTCCTTTGTTATAATTTGCCTAGGATTTGTGGATTATGCTAATCTTATTAGAAAACTTCTAGTCTTGTAGATTCTTTCTATTGTTTTTCTGTTTTCAGCATTATAACTTCTCTAATCCTTGTGTGGCACTGTGAGTTAATGCACTGGACTGCAAAGTTGGTTTGAACATCAAGGTTGGCGGTTCAAACTCACCAGCCACTCCTTGAAAACCCTATACAGGGCCACTATGGGTTTGAAGTGACTTGACGGTACTTAACAGTTAACAACAACAACAATCCTTATTATTTCCTGTCACCATCTGGACTTTTTCCTTCCTTTCTTTTTTTTTTTTTTTTATTTCTGTTCTAATCTTTATTATTTCCTTTCTTCTGGTTTTTTTTTTTTTTTTTTTGGATGCTCTTTTTCTAATTGTTGGAATGATTGTGTTAAGGTGTTGATTTTGGTTCTTTCTTTTTCTTTGGTGTGTGTGTCTGTTGCTATAGATTTACCTCAGAGTACTGTTTTGGCTGTCCCAATGATTTTAGTGTATTTTATTTTCATTCTCATTTTATCCTAAGAATATATTTTTGTGCGTTGAGGGTAGGGTTAGGGAGTTGTCATGACATACTCAGAAACTCTTGGTAGGCATTGTTTCTTCCTGACTCTATTACTCATGTCTAACTTCAGATAGTGAAATGGCTGAACTCATTCTTTCTCCTTAGAGATTTCAAAATCTTCCTACCATTTAATTTTTTTTTTTTTTTACTCTCTGTGTCCATTAAAATTTTTTATTTCTGTTTGTTGTTTTTGCTTTCCCATCACCCAATTTAATATGTGTTTACCCTTTAGTTAGTGACTTATACTTCCTTCTCCTCCCACCTCTGGTAATCATCAAATGATGGTTCTGTTAGTGTGAATAACTTTTCTTGACTTTTTATAGATGTAGTCTAAGATAGTATTTTTCCTTTTGATTGACTTATTTCTCTCAGCATAATGTCTTCCAGGTTAGGCCATTTAATGACGTATTTATTTATCATTATTTTTTAATGCTGTATAGTAGCCCATTGTGTATATGCACTATTGTTTGTTTATCCATCCTTCCATTGATGGGAATTAGGTTGTTTCCATCTTTTTATTACTGTGTTGCAGTAGACATAGGTGCACATATATCTCTTTGAGTCATGACTAGTATCTCTAGGATATATACCAAGTTGAGGGACTGCTGGATCATATGGTATTTCTATTTTCAATTTTTTAAGGTAGCACCATGCTATTTACCAAGGTGGTTGAACCATTCACAGTCCCACCAGCAATGTCTGAGTGTTCCATTTTCTGTACATCCTAGCCAGAAGTGTTGGTTTCTTTTTGTTTCTTTCTTCATACTTTGCTATTAAGTGAAACAATATCTCATAATTATTTTGATTTAGATTTCTTTAATGGCTAATGAAGGAGCCCTAGTAGCATTGTAGGTTATACATTGGACTGTTAATTGCAAGATCAGCAGTTTGGATCTACCTGGTGCTGCTTGAGAAGTAGATGAAGATTTCTGCTCCCGTAGAGGGTTGTTGTGAATTGAAATCAGCATCATCACTACTGCCAACGATGGTTAATGATCATGAGTATTTCTTCATATTTGCTGGCCACTTGAATGTCTTTTCTGGTGTCTGTTCATGGGCTCTGCATATTTTTAATTGGATTATTTGTCTTTTTTGTTGTTGAAGTATTAAAATTTTCTATGAATTTTAGAGATTACTCTCTTGTCCAGCATGCTGTACAAGCTGCTTTTGTTTGTTTGTTTTCCTGAATCTATGAGCTGTCTTTTTACTCTTTTAGTGAAATTTTTTGATGCACATAAATGCCTAATTTTTAGGAGGTCCCAGTAATCTAATTTGTTTTCAGATTATATGACTATTTCTATTTCTTCAAATACAAATTATAGTCTTTAATCAGTGTGTTATTCAGTTTCTATTTGTTTGATCCCACCACATTCTTCTTCATGTTATTGATTTCTAATTTTATAGCATCATGATCTGAGAAGATGTCTTGCATTATTTTGATGTTTTTAAATTTTATTAAGGCTTCCTTTGTGGTATAACATGTGGTCTATTCTGGAGAATGATGTATGTGCACTGTGTTTTGCAGAATGTTCTGTCAAGTCGGTTGAGTGTGTTATTTTGATTTTCTGTATCTTTGTTGAGTTTCTCTCTGGTTGTTCTCTACTTTATCTAAAGTGTTATGTTAAAGCATCCTACTACTATTGTAGTAATTGAAGAAAAAAAAAACAAAACAATTATCCAATTAAAATATAAATTCCCTAAAGTTGTCTTCTCACCTGTGTATGTTGCCATTTATGTTTCAAAAGAGTCACTCAATGTCAGATCTCTGCTTCCTCTCTGTTGGTCACTGTTTTTGTTCTGTGTCTTTTTCTTATTGATGCTTCATTCTTTATCCTTTAATTTGATGTTCAAAGTTCCAGGACTATCACTTGAAGCTTCCCTTGACAGCCAGGATTTTTGTTGTAGAAGATTGGGTGGAGTGTGTCACCATCTTTTCTCTTCTCTCTTTTTCTAACATTTTACTTACTTAACTACTTTTCTAAAACACTCTGTTAATGTCCATATTTCTATAGAAGTCTGTTCATGATGATTAAAATATTCTCTATGATGATGTAAGTTTATTCTTTCATGCTCCTCACTTCCTTCAGAAACAAAACTAAACATTAAGATCCATATTTCTGCCATGAAACTCTTCAATGCAAATTAGGTATGTCAACCATGATTTTCATAATTCTTCCATCCTCTTTTCATTACTCAATTCAAAGCTGCATTTGAAAGTTCTTGTTTAAATAGTGTCCCTTTTCTATGTAACAAAATATGTATTGTTAAGTGTCTTTTTGGCAGTTTCAACTCATAGAAGCCCCATAAAGGGTTTCTGAGGAGGGCCTAGTGGGGTTGAACCACCAACATTGTAGTTAGTGATAGGAACAGATTAGGAATATTTTGAGCCCCTCCCTGCCTGGCCCATACCAAAGAAAAAGCAGGACCACAGTAAACCTATTGAGGACAAAAACACTGACCACAAAAATCCTGGACACACCTTTTGGTTTAGGATTCGTCCTTAGCATAACCTTTTGATGTACACTGACTTATTGCAATATCATTAACATATGTCTCCATTCCTGCATGTAATAAAAACCCTGGACTCAGCATTTGATATATATACAGAAACAATACTGACAAAACCTAATTAAGACCTCCCAAACAACACCCACTGGCCTGAGCAATTCCTTCAGAGAAGGAGTCCTGCGTTTATTAATTTCTGAATTCCTACGTTTCTTCTCCACTCTCGGGAACACAGCCGCTTCTCTCTCTTTGAAGTGCACTATCCCTTTCCAATAAATCTTATGAGTGAATGACCAGTGTGCTTGCATCTTTGAGAAGCTGTGATATCAGTTGAGTCTGATTCTTCTGATTCCTGGAGAAGGGGACCAGGGGACCCATGATATCTTTAACCAGGGGACACATGACATTACTTAACCTACAGTACACATGTAGTCCAATACTTAACCTACAGTGCACACCAGAACTACAAAATATATATTGTTGTTGTTAAGTGCTTTCAAGTCTGTTCTGACCCATAACGACCCTATATAGGGTTTCTGAGGAGTGACTGGTGAGTTAGAACAATCAACCTTGTGGTTCAAACTGACCTTGAGGCTCACTGCATTATCCTGCAACACCACTACTGCTGTACAAAAAGAAGAAAGCTCCCGAAGATATAGATTGACTGACCCTCCATGTCGTGAAGCATGCTGTCCTTCTCCTGGATTGGGTCCCTCTTGTACAAAATGTACAAGAAACATTTGACAGGAGCAATGGTGACTCAAAACTAATAGTGAACTCAAACAACAGTGAACTCAAACCTAACACTTGTGAGGCTGGCTCAGAAATGGGCAGTTTTTCATTCTGTTCTACATAGGATTGCTGTGATTCCAAACTGACTCAATGACACCTAACAAACAATCAGATATCCTCTAATTATAGATTGAATTGTCCTCTAAAAAGATCTCTGTTGAAGTTTAAATCTCTGTACCTATGAATATTTTCCTTTTTGAAAATAGCATTTTACTTTGTTACTTTAATGAAATCATAGGGGTGCACCATGAGTCCTAAACTTAATCACTTCTGAATGATATTCTATAGCAAAGAGTGAAATACTTTCAGACACATAAACACACAGAGGAGAAAAGACTATGTGAAGATCCTTCCTTAAATGAAGGAGTATCAATGAATGCCTAGGAGTAATAAGAAATGCCCAGGACTACCACAAGAAAGGACCTACCCCTTAGAACCCATGCTTTGATTTGTACTACTAGCCTCCAAAACTGTGAATCAAATTCTACTCTTGAACATGTTTCTGTTATGGTAGCACTAGTAATTTAAGACACTGATATTTTGTGTTCTATTCTACTCATGATTGTCACTACCTAGGAGACATTTAGGAAGGAATAGAAAATGGACTGGTACTCATTTACTTTGAGCTTTAAAGCACTTGGCTCATGTAAAGAGTAATATAAAGACTGTTACTGTGATTGTTTTCACAGCACGTGTTGCTTTGGAAATTACGAACCATATAGTGGTTAAAACCACAGTGGTTTTAAACCAGGGAACCAGGGACCCAACAAAATGCCTGTATACAAATTAGATTGGTCTGTCACTGTTTAAGTTGATCCTGGTTTACTTTCAATGACTAATTTTGATCTAATTTTTATCCAGATGGTGGTAGTTCTATGGGACTTGACATTATTTCAAAAGGTCAGCACTGGCAGATTATAACTGGCACTTTACTCTTATCAGAGATCAAACATCTGTGAACTTGTTTCAATTTTGAATCACCAATAGACTAGTTTCCCATGGCAGCACTTGGCTGATTTCCTTTCTGAGTGAACTATGTGAACTATTATTTTTCTTATTAAAACTGTCACATATATTATATAACCAGGTCCAAAATGTTTCTAAAATGTTGTTACTATAGCTTAAGTCAAGAGAAATTAGATTTTTTTTTTTCATTTACAAGAATAGATTTACTTAAAGTAACATCAATGTTTAAGAATTGTTCCCATGTGGACATATTTATTACCCTGAGTGTTACTATCTCCCCAAAAAAGCAATACAGCATTTACTCTGGTGCCTCAAAGCTATTGTTTACATTGATACAAAATAAATAAATTTATATTATATTAATAACATGTTTCTGAAGCTTCTATCTATCACCTTTCAATATCAGAGAATGAAAATGAATTAAAATTATGACTTTCAGTTCTACACTCTATCATGGTAACATAATGTACTTTCATCCACATATAGGAAGATGTCAGGGTTTAATGTTTTTAGATGCATTTATTACATGTTTAAGATGCTATGGTAAGAGAAAGATTGGGGATGAAAATGTATTTCATTTTACCACCTTGAAATATTTAAAATGACTTTTCCAAGGCAATAAAATTAATGTTCATATTAAGCATAATATTCTGAATGAAAGTCTAAATTATGCTCAGGATAAGAATTTTTGCATTTAGTGAATTTTATCCTTTTCCCCCTCCTACTGAGTAATTTTTCAAAAATTTTTTATTGTGAATTGAGTGTACATTTACAGACAAGCTCATCAGTTTTACATTTAACTGTCACACATTTTGTTTCACCTCAATGATTGCAATCATTTCAATGCAACTACAGTCATCCCACTTCCTCCCTATGGTTGCTATTTCCATTCCACCCACTTTTCCAGCATTCTCAATTTTTTTCCTTAGGTAAATATTGCCCTTTTAATTTTGAATGAGTGATCATTTAATGGGATCATTTAATGGTGAACATAACTTACTAGCGTTGTTGTCCCTTCATATACAAATCTACCTTTGTTGTTGTTAGGTGCCATTAAGTCGGTTCTGACTCATAGCAACCCTATGAACAACAGCACAAAGTGCTGCACTTTCTTGTGCCACCCTCATTATTGTTACACTTGAGCCCACTGCTGCTGCCACTGTGTCCATCCATCTCGTTGGGGGTCTTTTCCTTGTTTGATGACCCTTCACTTAACCATGCATGATGTCCTTCTCCAGGGATTGGTCTCTCCTGATAACATGTATGAAGTATGAGAGATGAAATCTTGTTATCTTGGGTTCTAAGGAACATTCAAGCTGTACTACTTTTAACAGAGATTTATTTGTTCTTCTGGCAATCCATGGTACATTTAACATATTTTTCCAGCACTATAACTCATGTGCATCAATTCTTCTATGGTTTGTCTTACTAATTTCACATTCATATGAGGCAACGGAAAATACAGTGGCTTGGGTCAGGCACATCTTAGTTCTCAAACTGACATTTTTTGTTTTTGAATACTTTAAAGAGGTCTCGTGCAGCAGATTTGCCTAATATAATACATCATTTGATTTCTATCTTTTTTTTTTTTTTTTGAAAAAAAGCTTTTATTATGAATTGAGTGACAGTTTACATGGCAGAACATTGGTTTTGCACTCAACCAATTGAATTTTGTTTCATTGCAATGATTACAAAGCCACCCATATGCCATCAGTTAAAAATATTTGCCTCTATTCCCTCTTTTTTTTTTTAATGAACACAAAAACACACAGGAATATATAATCCTTTAGATAACTAAAGGGCACATTTTGCAAACCAGTCCTCTGCCAACCAGCATGTAGCCTTTCTCTTTCCATGATTCTAGAGTCCTCAGATGCTCTATCTCTCCATGCCAACACCTCTGCCTCCATCTTTGGTGTTGCTGCTTCTCTGGTTAGGATCCCAGATTCTGCTTATGCTCCTCTCTTGATGGTCCTAGAGTCCACTCTTCCTGGAATGTAAGATTAACTGTTGTTGTTATGTGCCGTGGAGTCAGTTCCGACTCATAGCGACTCTGTATAGCATTTCGAAGGCTGTAAATCTTTATGGGAGCAGAAAGCCTCATCTTTCTCCTGTGAAACAGCTGGTAGTTTTGAACTGTTGACCCTGAGGATAGCAGCCCGATTCATAACCACTACGCTACCAGATTAACTACTCCCCCCTTTTTGTTATGAAACTTCTACCTTTATAGTTCTGAGGATCACAATTAGTCATAAAAACAATGACTCACTATTGAATCAGAAGACTCCTATCCCCATATCCTTTCATCAGGCCCATCTAGACAAGAAGAAATCTATTCCGTGGGGATTCTACCTTCCCCCTCACACTCTGAAACTAAACTCCCTCTTGAAAACTTGTAAGCCAGCCACTTCGTGACTTTATAGCACCCCCATTTTAGATAGCCAATGTTTAAGTTGCCCCGTCTTATTAACCCTGTGTACTAAAGGTAAGATGGAGGGTCAGAGAAAAAGAGGAAGACTCCCAATAAGATGGATTGGTCAAGTGGCAGCATTGATTGACTCAAGCATGGCAACAGTAGTGAGGTTGGCCCAGGATCAGGCAGTGTTTCGTTCTGCTGCACATAGTTTGATATGAGTCAGTACTAACTCGATGGCACTTAACAACAACAACGAAAACAACTGAAGGGATAGACTTGATCCTTGATTTGAAGACGCCTTCCCTCTTAGCTAGTATTTTAAGATACTAAATCCATAAGTATAGGTCAAGTTCATCAAATTGTAGCAATTTACACTTGCTTCCTGTATTACATTTCTTTATCTTCATCAACCCATCCAAACTAGGTCAAATGGGTATTATCTGAAGTTTCGGCATTCTTGCACACCTACCCTTCACTTCATATCAACTGGACAGTTGATCGTCAGCTCCCAGTGGCTATGTCAGTGTTCATGGGCTTACTGGTTCCCAAGCCTTCTGCTTTGTTCCTTTTCTTAATCAGTGCTTTGCATATCCGAGGTCTCTTTCCCTTCCAAATAAAGTTCTGATAATTTTTTTTTTCCCATCTCTTCAAATAATGTTGTTGGAATCTGGATTAGGATTGTGTTAAATCTGTAGCTGGCTTTGGGTAGTGTTGACATTTTCACAATGCTAAATCTTCCTATCCATGAGCAGGGTACATTCTTCCATTCTTGTAACTGTCTTTTGGTTTCTTGTAGTAGTGTTTTGTAATTTTCTTTATATAGGTCTCTTGTTTCTCTGGTTTGATTTATTCCTAAATACTTCCTAAGTACCTCTGGATGATTGTCATAAATGATAGTGTTTTCCTTGTTTCCTTTTCAGAGCTTTCTTTATTCGTATAAAAGAATCCAACTGATGTTTGTATACTGATCTTGTACCCTGCCATTTTGTTGAATTTTCCAATGATTTCCAGGAGTTTTTTTTTTTTTTTGCTGAATCCCTGGGATTTTCTATTTTGTAGGATTATATTGTCTGCAAATAGAGAGAGTTTTACTTCTTCTTTTCTAATTTGGATGCATTTACATTCCATTTCTTGCCTTAAAGCTCTGGTTAAGACTTCCAACACTTTATTGAATAAGAGTGGTGATAAGGGGCATCCTTGTATGGTTCTTGTTCACAAAGGAATACTTTCAGTTTCTCTTCATTGAGGTTAATGTTGGCTTTTGAACTTGTATATATGCTCTAAGTTAAATTTCCCTTAAATTCTTACTTTTTGACTTTTTTTTTTTTTTTT
>NW_006408609.1:4176089-4206414 GCF_000296735.1 Chrysochloris asiatica | reverse complement strand
GCTCCTTGGAGGCCAAGATGGCCAAACTTCATCTCTCATACTTTGGACATATTATCAGGAGGTACCAGTCACTGGAGAAGGATATCATGTTTGCTAAGTTGGAGGGTCAGAGAAAAAGAGGAAGACCCCCTATGAGATGGATTGGCCAAGTGGCAGCATCAATGGACTAAAGCATGGCAACATTAGTAAGGTTGGCCCAGGATTGGGCAGTGTTTCATTCTGCTGTGCATAAAGTTGCTATGAGTTGGGAGTGACTCGATGGCACCTAACAACAATAATAACAACTAATCATTACTATTTCTTAACTAATCATTACTATTTCTTTTCTTCTGGTTACTGCAGGATTACTTTGCTGGTCTTTTTAAACTGTTGGATATGTTGTGCTAATGTGCTGATTTTGTTTTTTATTTTTATTTATTTTTTGTTGTTGTTAAGGTCTGTCATGTTGGTTCTGACACATAATAACCCTGTACAGGGTTTCCAAGGAATGGCTGGTGAATTTGAACCACTGACCTTGCAGTTCAAACTGACCTTGCAGTCCAGTGCATTATCCTATAGTGTCACACCAGAACTCCTTGTTTATTTATTTATATTTGTTATATTAATTTTACTACTTTATTATTTTAATTTTATATGTGTGCATTTATTGAAAAAAAAAAAAATTGCCCCTAAGCATTGCTTTTACTATGTACCAAAGCTTTTTGTATCTTGTGTTTTCACTCTCATTTGATTCAAGGAATTTTTTATTAGTTGTATTACCAGGTAGTTTTTCAGCAGATTTCCAATTTCCATGTATTTGATTTTGTTTCCTTGATCTTCCTTTTTTTTATTTCAAATTTTATAGAATTGTGATTTGAAAAGTTGCTTTGTAGTATTTTGATGTTTTGAAATGTATCAAAGCTTGCTATGTTGCCTAATATGTAGTCTATTCTGGAGAATGTACCATGTGCACTGGAAAAGAACGTGTATTGTACTATTGTTGGGTTGAGTGCTCTGTATCAAAATATGAGGTCAAGTTAGTTGACTGTGTTGTTTACTTCTTCGGTGTCTTTGTTGAGTTTCTTTCTGGTTCTGTCCTTTGTCAAAAGTGGTGCATTAAAATTTCCTACTTTTAATGTAGTGTTGTCTATTTCTTTTTTTCAATTCTATTAGAGTTTGATTTATGCATTTTGAGGCTTTTTCATGGGGAACATACATATTTATTATGGTTATGCCCTCTTGTTCAATTGACCCATGAATCATGAGCTAAATCCTTCCTTGACTCTTATCCTGGTTTTGCCTTAAAGTGAATTTATCAGAAATTAATATTGCTACTTCTATTCATTTTGATTGTCCTTAACTCGATATAGATTTTTATATTCTTTGATTTTTAAACTATTTTTGCTTTTGTGTGTATGGTGTGTCTCTTGAGACAGTGTATTGAAAGACCCTATTTTCTTATCCATTCTACTTTCTGTCTCTTGAATTGTATAGATAATCTGTCAATTTTCAATGTAATTATTGGTAGCTATGAATTGATTACCATCATTTTGCTGTGCTTTTGGTGGTGCTGTTGGTCTCTTGGTTCCACATATTTTTCTGTACTGAGTTCATTTTTTTTTTCTGCACAGTCTTATCAGCTTCTTCATTGCTGTTGTTTTAATGTTTACAAAATCTTCAAGGCTTTCCCTTTTCTTGATTTGATATGAAGGTGTATTAACTTTCTTTGACTTTACCCTGTAATGTGTTAATTTCTTTCTCAGTTTGAAACAGTCTGCTTTATCTTGTAATCTACTTAACTACCTCACCATTTGGAAATTCTGTAACTGTACTCTCCCTCCCCCGCCCCCTTTTTTGTACTTATCTTCATTATAAACTGATATCTCTGATGCCTTATTATCAATCTTGGTGGTATTCTTTATTTGAATACTTGTATATTTGAATTGAATTCTGGGTGTTGTTGCCGTGTATGTCAATCTCTGGTTATTGTCTGCTGTTCTTAATTCTTAGTACAAAGGAATACCTGTATTACTTTTTGTAACGTTAGACTAGTTTTCACAAATTTCTTTAATTTCTGTGTATCTGGAAATGTTCTAATTTTGCCATCATACTTGAGGGACAGTTTTGCTGGGTATATGATTATCATTTGGCTTTTTTTTTTTTTTTTTTTCTTTCAGAGTTTTGTATATGTCTCTCCATTGTCCTCTTGCCTGCAAGGTTTCTGCTGAGAAATTAGAATTTAATCTTATTGGTTCTCCTTTGCAGGTGACTTTTCATTTTTCTGAGCAGCTTTCAGTATTGTTTCCTTGTCTTTGATTTTTGAGAGTTTGATTATAATATATATTGGTGATTGTCTTTTGGAGTCTATCCTGTTTGGTGTTTGTTCAGCTTTTTGCAGATTGTCTTTCATGATAGGGAACTTTTTTTCCAGCAGCTCTTAGACTATCTTTTCTGTGCTTTTCTTTGTCTCTTCCTGTTCTGGAATTCAGATCACCTGTAAATTATGCCTCTTCCTGGCTTCCCACATGAATCTTAGGCTTTCTACAGATTGTTTAAGTTATTTTTTCTGATTGTTCTTCTATCATACTAGTATTGAGAGATTTATCTTCATGTTCACTAATTCAGGCTTCTATTGCTTCAAATAGTCTACTTTGTCTTTTAAATGCATTGTCCATTTCTGAAATCTTATATTATTCTACAGGATTTCCATTTTCAGATTTTGTATTGTTTCCAATACTTTATCTATTTTGTTTGATATTTTCTATAGTGTTTTCCTTGGCCTTTCTGTCAATGATTTGTAGGTACTTATAGACCATCCTCTTGAATTCTTTTTCAGGTATTTCTAATGCCTTTTTTCCCTAAAAATATTTTCTAGCTCTGCCTCTTGGACTGTTTTTGAACCATGAGTCTAGAGTCCTCAGCTCCTGTCTTTCTCTATGCCCTCATTTCTGCCTCCATCTCTGGTGTTGTGGCTTCTCTAGATAGGGTCCCACATTTCACTCGTGCTCTTCTCCCTTGATGGTCCTACAGTTTTCTGTTTCTGGACTGTGAGATTAACTATTCCCTTCTTTCTGTTATAAAACTTCTGCCTTTACAGTTGTGACAGTCGCGATTTGTCATGGTAACAACTACTCACTATTGAATCATAAGAATCTATTCTCCATCTTCTTTCTTTCACCAGACCCATCTAGACAAAATGAAAACTATTCAGTGGGGATTATACCTTCTACACTGTGAAACTAAACTCCCTCTTGAAAACTTGTAAGCCAGTCACTTCATGCCTTTATAGCCCCTCACATTTTAGGTAGTCAATGTCTAAGTTGCCCTTCTCTATCAACCCTGCATACAAAGGAGATAGGATTGATCTTGGATGTGATGACTCCTATCCTCTCAGCTGGTATTTTGAGCTACTACATCCCTAAGTATAGGTCAAATTCATCAATCTGCAGCAATTTCCACTTGTTTCCTTTTTTGGGCATTATTGTGTGTCTCCCCTCACTTCACATTAGCTGGGCACTTTGCTCTCAGCTCCATTCCTCTGTGGCTATGTACTTGTCCATGGGTTCAGGAGTCCACAGGTCTCACCACACTTCGGATCAGCCAACCTCTCCTCTTCTCTCTCTCATCTCCAGGTCAATGGGAGTCTATGGAACATGGCCAGACTTGGCCCATATCTTCATTGCTGCTTTTGCCCCTCTTCCACTCACCAGGAGACCAATGTGGTCGACAGAAAGTTTATATGTCTTGTGGATGTATACTAAGTAGAGGAATTGCTGTATCATAAGGTATTTCTATTTCCAACTTTCTGAGGAAGTGCCATACTGTTTTCCAGAGTGGTTGGACCATTTTGCATTCCCACTAGAAGTGTAGGAGGGTACCAGTCTCTCTACATCCACGCCAGCATTGATTGTCTTCTGTGTTTTTTAACTTCATTGTTATATCTGGTATGAGATGTTATCTCATTTTTGTTTTGATTTGCATCTCTCTAATGGCTAATGATCATAAACATTTCTTCAAATGTGTGTTGACTGCCTGAATGTCTTCCTTAGTGAAGTGTCTGTTCATGTTCTGTGCCCATTTTTAATTTTTTTTTTTTTTGTCTTTTTCCTGTAGAAGTGTTGTATTTTCCTATATATTTTAGAAATTAGCCCCTTGTTTGATATGTCATTGCAAAATATTTTTTTTTTTCATTCTGTGGGCTCACTTTTACTTTTTTGGTGAAATATTTTGATACATATAAGTTTCTAATTCTTAGTATGCCCCAATCTATTTTATCTCCTATTGTATGTGTAATTTTCACAATTTTTGAGAGTCTGTATGTGCCTATTATTGTTGTTGTTGTTGTTAGGTGCCATCGAGTTGGTGCCGACTCATAGCGACCTTATGCACAGCAGAACAAAACACTGCCCCATCCTGGGCTCTACTGTTGCCATGCTTGAGTCCATCAATGCTGCCACCTGGTCAATCTATCTCATTGGGAGTCTTTCTCTTTTTCTCTGACACTCTACTTTACCAAACATAATATCCTTCTCTAGTGATTGGTCCTTCCTGACAGTATGTCCAAAGTATGAGGGACGAAATTTGGCCATCTTGGCTTCCAAGGAGCACCCTGGCTGCACTTCTTCCAAAACGGATCTGTTGGTTCTTTTGGCAGCCCATGGCACTTTCAGTATTTTCCTCCAACACCATAACTCAAAAGCATCAATTCTTCTATGGTTTTTCGTATTCACTGTCCAGCTTTCACATGCATATGATGTTATTGAAAATAACATGGCTTGGGTCAGGCACACCTTAGTCCTTAAGCTGAGATCTTTGTTCTTCAACACTTTAAAAAGATCTTTTGCAGCAGATTTGCCTAATGCAATATGTCCTAATGCCTTGTATTAGACCCTTAAATTTATCCCTATTTTTCCAGTAAGGACCTTTATAATTCTGGATTTCACATTTAGGTCTTTATTCCATGATTAGATTGTTTTTGTATACGGTGTGAGGTAAAGATCTTGTTTCAATCTTATGCATGTCGATATCCAGTTCTGCCAGCACCATCTGTTGAAAAGACTATCTCTTCCCCATTTAATGTACTTGGGCTTTTTGTCAAAGGTCTGTATGTGGATGAGTTAATATCTGGATTCTCAATTCTGTTCTATGCATCTTTCTTTGTACCAGTACCAGGCTGCTTTGACCACTGTTGCCATGGAGTAAATTTTGAAATCAGGAAGTGAGAGACTTCCAACCTTGTTCTTTTTCTTAAGTAGTGCTTTGCTTATGCCAAGTAACTTTCCTTTCCATATAAAGTTTGTGATTATTTTTTCCACCTCTTTAAAGAATGTTTTTGGAATATGGGTTGGGATTGCATTATATGTGTAGATTGATTTGGGTATTATTGACATTTTCACAATGTTAAGTCTTCCCAGGAGCATGGTATATTCTTCTATTTCTGTAAGTCTGTTTTGGTTTCTTGTAGTAGTGTTTTGTAGTTTTCATTGTATAGGTACTTTGTTTACATTTATTTCTAAATATTCTATCCTTTAAGTGGCTATTGTAAATGGTATTGCTCTCCTAATTTCTTTTTCAGCACTGTCATTATTACTGTAGAGGAATCCAACTGATTATTATTTTTTTAAAATTTTTATTGTGAATATATGTTAGTTTACATGGGTGAACATTATCTTCACATTCATCCTATCGCGCTTTGTTTCATTGCAATTATCACAATCCCTTTCATGCATTATCAAACACCCAAAGGGTACACCCCACACGCCTGCCCCCGTGCCGCCAGCACACAACCCCTCTCCTTCCCTGAGTCCAGAGTCCTCAGAAGCTCCTTCAGTCCACATCATTGCCTCTGCCTCCATCCCTAGTGTCACTGCCTCTCTGGACACACTTTCGCACTTCACTTTTCTCCCTTGATGGTTCCAGGGATCTCTACTCCTGGACAGCAAAATCAGCCACTCCCCTCCTTTTGTTACCAAACATTTATATTTACCTTTCCAACACTCACTGTCAGACCTGATAGCAATCATTCCCTATTGAACCACAGGAGTTCTTTCCCCCTCACCTTTTATTAACCCCATCCAGACAGGTTGGAAACAATTCAGTTGTGGCTCTACCTTTCCCTGTATCCTCTGGATCTAGGTTCCCTATTGAAATCATGTAATCCAGTCTCTTCTTGCCTTTGTATTCCACCCATTTTGGGTAGCCAATGTCTAAATTCACCCTCCTTGTCGACCCTGTGTACCAATGGGGTGGGAATGATCCTCACTGTAGAGATTTGTCTGCTCCTTTGCCATACTGCATCCACAAGCATAGGTCAAGATCATCCAATTATAGTGGGTTACTCCTTTTTTTTCTTCCCTCTCTTTCTTCCTCTAGTCATGTTCTGATCATCCAGCCATTGATGTCAGGTCAAATGGGTACTATCTGCAAGTGTGGGTGTGCTTGTGCATCCCCCCTCTATTTATATCAGTTGGATACTTTACACTACATCATTGGAATCTGGATTGGGATTGCATTATATGTATAAATTGCTTTGGGCAGTATTGACATTTTCACAATGTTAACTCTTCCTATCCAGGAGTATGGTATATTCTTCCACTTTTGTAGATCTCTTTTGGTTTGTTGTAGTAGTGTTCTATAGTTTTCTTTGTATAGGTCTTTTGTTTTTCTGTTTACATTTATTCTTAGATATTTCACCCTTTGGGTGGCTATTGTAAGTGGTATTGTTTTCCTAGTGTCCTTTTCAGCACTGTTGTTATTGGTATAGAGGAATTCAACTGATTTTTGGACGTTGATCTTATACCCTGCCACTTTGCTGAATCCTCCAATGAGGCCTAGTAGCTTTTTTACTGCATCTTTGTGGTTTTATGTATATCATCATATCATCTCCAAAGAGAGAGAGGTTTACATCCTCTTTGCCAATTCAGATGCTCTTGATTTCCTTGTCTTGCTGTATAGCTCTGGGTAATATGTTGAGCACAATATTGAATAGGAGTGGTGACAAAGGGCATCCTTGTCTGGAGGTTCCTGTTCACAGACAGAAGGCTTTCAGTTTCTATCCATTGAGAGTAATGTAGGCTGTTGTTTTTGAATATATGCTCTTGATTATATTGAGGAATTTCCCTTCAATTCCTACTGTGTTGAGTGTTATTATCAGGAATGGATGTTGGATTTTTTCAAATGCCTTTTCTGCATTAATCGATATGATCATTTTTTTTTTTTTAATCTTTTTTGTTGTTTGTATGGTGAATTACACTGATTGTTTTTCTAATGTTTAACCATCCTTGGCATCCCTGTTATGAATCCTACTTGGTCCTGAGGTATTATTATTATTATTATTTTGATGTGCTGCTAGATTCTGTTGGCTAGGATTGTGTTGAGAATTTTTGCATCTATGTTCATGAGGAATATTGGTTTATAATTTTCTTTCTTAGTGATGATGTCTTTCCCTGGTTTTGGTATGCTTGCTTCATAAAATGTACTAGGAAGTTTTCCATCTTCCTCTATATTCTGGAATAATTTGAGTAGAATTGGTGACAACTCTTTGCTGAATGTTTGGTAGAACTCACCAGTGAAGTCATCTGGACCTGGTCTTCTTTTGGTTGGGAGTTTTTTGATGACCTGATCAATTTATTCTACTGTTAAAGTCTTCAACTTCACTCTGTGTGAGTTTAGGTAGGTTGGGTTTTTCAAAAATATATCCATCTCTTCCAAGTTTTCAAATTTGTTGGAGTACAACTCTTCATAGTAATCTGTTATTATCCTTTTGATTATTTTGGTTCTGTTGCGACATAGCCTGTGTGGTTTCTAACTCGTGTTATTTATATCTTCTGACTCTTTTCTTTTGTTAGGTTTGCCAGTGGTTTGTCAATTTTATTAATCCTTTCAAAGAACCAGCTTCTTGTTCTGTTGATTTTTCCTAGATTTTCTGTTTTCTAGCTCATTTATTTCTGCTCTGCTCTTTATTTTTTCTTTCCTGTTGGTAACTGTAGGTTCCCTCTGTTTGTCTGTTCCTAGTTGCTGGAGATGTTGTATTAATGTGTTAATTTTGATTCTTTCTTCTTTTTGGATGTGCCCACTTATCACAATAAATTGTCCTTTTGACAATAAATTGACACCGCTTTTGCCAGGCCCCAAAGATTTTGGTATGTTGTGTTTTCATTCTTGTTTGTTTCTAGGAACTTTCTGAATTCACATTTAATTTTTCTATTATCCAGTCATTCTTCAGCAGGATTTTATTCAGTGTCCATGTAGTAAACTTTGTGTCCTTGGTCTTCTTCTTATTGATTTCTAATTTTATGGCATTGTTTGAAAAGATGCTTTGTAGTATTTTGATGTTTGTAAATTTATGGAGGCTTGTTTTGTGACCTAACACATGGTCAACTCTGTAGAATGTTTCAGGTGCACTGGAAAAGAATGTATGTTGTGCTGTTGTTGAGTTGAATGCTCTGTACAGGTCTATGAGGTCAATTTGGTTGATTGTGCTGTTTAGTTCCTCTGTAGCTTTGTTGAGTTTCTTTCTGATTGTTCTGTCCCTTTTTGAAAGTCGTGTATTAAAATCTCCCACTATTATTGTAGATTTATCTATTTCTTTCTTCAATTCTAGTAGGGTTTGCTTTATATATCTTGGTGCTTTTCATTGAAGCCTAGATGTTAATTATGGTTATGTCATCTTGCTCAATTGACACTTTAATCATGAGATAGTGTCCTTCCTTATCTCTTATAGTAGTTTTTCCTTAAAGTTTAATCAGAGATTAGTATTGCCACTCTTGCTTGTGTTTTTTTTGCTGTTAGCTTGGTATCTTTTTTTTCATCCTTTAACTTTTAGTCTGTTTTTGTCTTTGTCCATAAGGTGTGTTTTTTATAGGCAGCATTTTGAAGGATCTTGTTTTCTTATCAATTCACCCACTCTCTGTGTCTTTACTGATGCATTTAATCCACTGATATTCAGTGTAATTATCGATTGGAATGGATAAACTCCTGTCATTATGTTAATTTTTGTGGTGCTCTTTGTTCCCTTGTTCTGCATGCCTTGTGTTGCGTTCATAGTTTTTGTGGTATTTCTTGTCGGTTTCTTATTTGTTTTAATGTTTCCTTATTCTGCTTGGATCTTCATTTTCATGGTAAGTTGTGAAGTATTAATTTTCTTTGGGGTTACCCTATAGTCTGTTAAGTTTTCCCTGCGTTTAAAACAGTCTATTGTATCTTGCCATCTACCCGACCTCCTCACTCCCCTGGATCTCTGTTCCTATATTTTTCCCTTCTTTAATATTGTTAATATTTTGATCTTTGGTTGGCCTCACAGGTCCTCTGAATTTACCACTCTGATTTTGTTCCATTTTGAATTATGTTATCCATCGACCAAGTTACAGGTGGTGTTGCGACATCTGTCAGTCTTTAGTTGTTGTCTGTTCTTGCTGCTTTTCATTCCAAAGAACTCCCTTTATGATATTTTGTAGTGCTGGATTGGCTTTAACAAAATCTCTTAGCTTCTGTTTATCCTGGAATGTTGTGATTTCATCATCAAATATGACTGACAGTTTTGCTGGATAGTCGACTCTTGTTTGGTAGTTTTTTTGTTTTGTTTTGTTTTGTTTTAGGGTTTTATATATGTTTCCTTATTGCCTTCTTGTCTGTGTGGGTTCTGCTGAGAAGTCAGAACTTACTCTGATTTGCTTGCCTTTGTAAGTAACACTTCTCTTTTCCCTGGCTGCTTTTAGCAGTCTCTCCTTATCTTTGATTTTTGAGAGCTTGATTATGATATGTCTTGGTGATTTTCTTTTGAGGTCTATTCATCCTGAGGTTTTTTCAGCTTCTTGAATGTTTACCTTCTCATCCCTCAAGATCTCAGGAATTTTTTCTTCCAGTACCTCTTCAACTATCTCTTCTGCGGATTTCTGGATTCGTCCTGTTACAGAATACCAATAATTCTTAAAGTTATTCTTCTTCATGTTATCCAGCATGAATCTTAGACTATCTTCAGATTTTTTTAAATGCTTCTTTCTGCTTGCTCTTCTATCTTAGCAGTATTTAGATATTTATCTTCCAGCTCGCTGATTCTGGCTTCCATCTCTTCCATTCTACTTCTTTGCCCTTTCAGTGTATTGTCTAGGGCTAAAGGGTCCTGCCCAGGTCAACTTTGGGGCTGGGTCCCAGAATCAGAAGTCATAAGAAGCAGCCTGCTCATTTCCTCTCTGTGCAATTGGAAAACTGTGGCTGCAATGCTGGACCCTTTTGGGGGTGCGCTCCCGGCCCCCTGAAGGCATCTGAGCTGTGCAGTGAGGGTGCGATCGGGATGATGAGGAGAGATATGTGAAAAATGAAAAGTGAAAGATAAAATATCAGTCATACCTCTCCCTTCAGACGTGCTTCTAGAGCTGGGTCAATGCCTCCTCTTGGCTGTCTCCAACTATTTTTTGCATGTTGATCTTACACCTTGCCACTTTGCTGGATGTTCCAATGAGCTCTAATAGTTTATTTTGTTGAGTCTTTGGGGTTTTCTATTCATAGGAGCATATTGTATGAAAATAGAGAGAGTTTTACTTCCTCTTTGCCAACAGATGCCTTTAATATCCCTGTTTTGCCTTATATCTCTGGTTAAGGCTTCCAACACAATATTGAATAGGAGTGGTGATAAAAAGCATCCTTCTCTGGTTCTTATTTACATAGGGAAGGCATTCAGTTTCTTTTCATTAATAGTGAGTTGGTTGTTGGCTTTGTATATATTATCTTAATTATGTTGAGTAATTTCCCTTCAATTCCTACTTTGTTGAGTGTTTTTTGTCAGGAATGGATGTGGGATTTTGTCAAATGACTTTTCTGCATCAGTCTATATGATATTGTGGTTATTTTCCTTTTTTCATTTGTATGTTGTATTATACTGATTGCTTTTCAAATGTAGAACCATCCTTGCATCCCTGATATGAATCCCACTTGTTAATGATGTATTCTATTTTTGATGTGTTGTTGAATTCTATTGGCTAGGATTTTGTTGAGAATTTTTGTATCTTAGTGATGTCCTTCCCTGGTATTGATAGGAATGTTATGCTTGCTTCATAAAATGTATTAGGAAGTTTTCCATCATTTTCTATATTCTGGAATAATTTAAGTAGAATTGATGATAGCTCTTCCCTGAATGTTTGGTGGAACTCACCAGTGAAACCATCTGGGCCTGGATTTTTTTTTTGGTTGGGAGTATTTTGATATTTGTAAATTTATGGAAGCTTGTGGCTAAGACATAGTATATTCTGGAGAATGTTCCATGTGCATTGGAAAATAATGTGTATTGTGCTGCTGTTGCGTTGAATGCTTTGTAAACATCCATGCAGTCCAGTTGACTGCTTGTGTTGTTTAGTTCCTCTGCATCTTTTCAAGTTTCTTTCTGGTTGTTCTATCCTTTTTCAAAAGTGGTGTATTAAAATCTCCCACTATTATTGTATATTTGTATATTTCTTTCTTCAAATATACTAGTTTACTTTATGTATTTTGGAGCTTTTTTATTGGGAGCGTAGATATTTATTACAGTTATGTAATCTTGTTCAATTGTCCCTTTAACATGAAATAATGTATATCTTTATCTCTTACGCTGGTTTTTGCCTTAAAGTTTATTTTATCAGAGATTAGTACTGCCATCCTGCTCTTTTTTTTAAATATTTGCAATTAGCTTTTATTTGAAATTAGTTTCATTTGCAATTAGCTTGGTGTATTTTTTCCCATCCTTTAACTTTTATTATATTTTGGTCTTTGTGTGTAAAGTGCATATCTTGCAGACAGCATAATGAAGGATCTTGTTTTCTCATACATTCTACCACAGTCCATGTCTTAACTAGTGCATTTAATCTGTTGACATAATTATCTATTGTTGTTGTTGTTGTTAAGTGCCGTCGAGTCGGTTCTGACCCACAATGACCCTGCATAGGGTTTCCGAGGAGCAGCTGGAGAGCTTGAACTGCTGACCTTGCAATTCAAATGGCTTTGCAGTCTGGCACATTAACCCACAGCGCCACACCGGGACTCCTAATTATCTATAGGTATGAATTAATTGCTGTCATTATGCTTGCTTTTTTGTGTGGTGCTGCTGGTTTCTTTGTTCTGCATGCCTTCCTGCACTGAGATCATTTTTTGTGTGTTCTTTTCTGTCAGTTTCTTTATAGTTTTAATGCTTTTATATTCTTCTTGGATTTTCATTTTCTTCATATGTTGTATAGTATTAATTTTTGTCAAGGTTACCCTATATTCTAGTGACTTTTTCTCCCATTTAGAATGGTATATTTTATTGTGAAATCTACTTGACTACCTCACCACCTGGATGACTATTAAAATGTTTTTAACTGCTTTCACTTTGTAATTGTTTTGATAATAAACTGACCTCCCAGATCCTCTGAATTCATTCTTATAGTTTTGTTCTGTTCCAGACTCTTCCATCTAGCGAATGAGTTTTGGGTGGTGTTGCCGTGCATTTCAATCTGTGATTGTTGTCAGTTCATGTTGATTCTCAGTCCAAAGAACTCCCTTTAGGATTTTTCTTTTTTTAAGTTTTTATTGTGAATTATATGATCGTTTACATGGGAGAACATTAGCCTTACATTCATCCTATCATATATCATTTTATTGCCATGATTACTATTCTCTCCATGCATCATCAAACAACCAAAGGGTATATCCTACAAGCCTGCCCCTCGGTCATCAGAACAGAGGCCCTCTCTGTTTCTGGGTCTAGAGTCCCCAGTCACTCCATCTCTCCATGTCATTTTGATTTTTCAGAGCTTGATTATTATATGCATTGGTGATTTTTTGGGGGGATCTATCCTTCTTGGGATTCTTTGAGCTTCTTGAATGCTTGTCTTTTAATTTTTCAGGATGTTAGGGAAATTTTCCTTTACAGCTCTTAGCTATCTCTTCTGTAGACTTGTGTTATTCTTCCTATTCCAGAATGCCAATAATTCTTAAGTTATTACTCTTCATGTTGTCCAATATGAATTTTAGACCTTCTTCAGATTTTTTCATCCTTTTTTCTGCTTGCTCTTCTATCTTGGTAGTATTGAAAGATTTGTCTTCCAGCTCACTAGTTCTGGCTTCCATCTCTTCAATTCTACTCCTTCTCCATTTTAGTGTATTTTCCATTTCTGATATCCTATTATTAATCATTTGGACATCTTTTCGTAGGTTTTGAATTGTTTCCAATGCTGTATCTCTCTTATTTGATTGTTCTTGCAGCACTTTCCTGACTTCTTCCTTATTTTTATCAAACCCTTTTTGGAAACTTTGGATGCACTTTCCTGAATTGTTTCTCAGGCAGTCCCAAGGCCTTTCCTCCATCCAATGGGAAGTCTAGGTCTATCTCCAGCTCATTTATGTTAGTTACTCTATCTTGTTTTGGACATGTGTTGAAATGGTCAATTATTTCTTGCATCTCTTCAATAATTAGGTTTTTAGTAAATAAATGTATGTATGTTGATGTTTTATTGAGGTTTCTGGTTGCCTTCAGGTAGCTGTATCAGAAGACTAGCTTCTTTTTTCACTTTTCTTATTACTCAACTTAGAGTAACTATAGCTGGTGTTGGCTGTCAATCTGGTGTAAAGCAGCTGCTGTTGGCTCTTGCCTGGATGGTTTGATTTTACAGGGTGTTATTGGAGCTTGGCTATATGAACACAATTGCTGTCTGTTCTATGGGTAATGTAGGGAGAAAAACAGCCACCTGAGGGAAAAAGGGAACCACAAAACAAAACAACAACAGCAAAAACTAAAACAAAAACAAAAATTGCATAAAAGAAAATAAGGAAAAAAAAATCTGTAGCAAAAAAAGAGTATGACTTTAAGGCCTTTTTCTCAGGCAGCTCAGGGTGTTCTGGGAGATCATTCCATTTAAGCAGTTCCTGGTGACTCCTCCCACTTCCCCAATTCTGGGCCTAGAAGTCTTTGCTGGGCATATCCATGCACATGCATACTAGAACCCTCTGGGGGTGGGGGTGGTGTCTACTCACTCAGGCACCCCCCTCTAGTCACCAGAGTGGAGGTATGCAGACAGTGAGAGACCAAAGAACAGAGAAAGGTTAAAAAATAAAAAGAATTCCCACACTTTTATCTTTGAGGATCATCAGAAGTTTGTAGTCAGAATGCTTCTCAGACCCTTCACCCACTCTGTCATGCCCAAGATGGCTGCTCCAGGAGCTGGCTGTCTGTCATGGATCACAAAACAGGATTTCCTGCCTTTACTATGGATTTCACTGGCTGTAAACCTTTGAACTTTCTAAATATTCCTTTATATGTAGTACAGATTTTTGGAACTGTCTCTTGAACTTGTTTCAGCTGGTATTCTGTTTTATTGCTTACCCGTACATTTTTGATGACTAAGTTGTTATTAAGTGCTATCAAATGAGGGTTTTCAATGGCTCACTTTTCAGAAGAGCATCACCAGGCCTTTTTTCCAAAGACCATTTTGTTGGACTCAAACCTCCACCCTTTCATTTAGTAGTTAAGCATGTTGACCACTTAGGAACTTCCACCCTGCTACTCAGCGAAATGGTAAAATTGTGAGGGCCAAAATTATTTTGGGATCTAAGGATATTGATATCTTGTTCTGCCTTCAATGTAAGCTTTCAAATTGTTTAGCCCAGTTTACTAGAGTAGAACAGCTCCAGCCAATAATCAAATTTTCCTTGAGGTAACTTCCATGTAGTAGTAGCAATTGGGAAGTATTTGCATCTTTATGATTGCCTGAAGATTTCAAGAATAGGGGATCCAACCATTTTTGTATCTATCAATTAAATATTTGATTAAAACTTAATATACTTCCTTAAACTTTTTTTCTGGGCTTTAATAAATTATCTTTGGATGAATGAAAAAATACTATTCTTTACTGACTCATTATGAGTAATGTTTTTGAACTCTTTAAAATATGACTTCATTCATTGAAAAAGTCTGAAATCATAATTTCCTCACTAATTTGGCTCATCCTCTGTATCACTTGTTGATAGATGTGCTTCTGCATATGGATTAAAATAATCATGCATATAATAAATTGTTTTTAGTGTTTGGCATTTGCCCAACTAGATTTTAGAATCTGATTCTAATAAATTAAAAAAAAAAATTGGCAGCTAGAAAGTTATATACATAGCCTAACATCTTTAGAAAGTTTCACTGTAGCATTAATAAAAAAGCTATCTTAGAATATTTTGGCAAAGAGTTTAGAATCTTGATTAAAAACAGACATATTTTGTGTTTATGCATTAGTAATTCTGTTGTTCACAAGGAAAAATTGACACACCATTATGCTTAATTGGTAAACAGATGGGAAAGAATGTAATGCTATTTTTTTTTAATTGTTTGATTTCTTTATAAAGATGAAGAGGTCATTTTCATCCCCATCTTAAAGTAGTTGAAAGTAATATAACAGATGTGACCAATAACAGTTTTTCAAGGGTTAAAGCAAAAATATTTGGATATATATTATCCTAGCCTTTGTAGATCACGGTCAGAATTTAAAACAATAAATTAAATAGAAAAATCTAAGACCAGGCTTGAATATTAAGGATCCTGATCACACCAGTATACTAGAGGTGAATAAATGAGGTTCACAATGTATGTTCTATAGAAACATAGCTTTAAAGTATATCAATAGCCGTTATTTAATAGAAGTGCTTTGTGGACAAATAAATTCAAGAAACTGTTTAAATAGTTTATAAGTGTGTGTATTGTAGTATTTCTCAGAACTACATTGTGTACTGTGAATATAACATACACATACATATATGTATATACAAGGGTCCTGATGTGGCACACTGGAGTGCAAGGTTGATTTGAACCATAAGGTCAGTGGCTCAAACTCACCAGCCTTTCCTTGGAAACCTTACACAGGGTTGTTTTGAGTTGGAATTGACTCTACGGCACTTAACAACAGCATGCATATATAAATTACATACACACACATATATATATTTGATGACACTTAAAGATTGTTTGGTCTCCTGGTGTGGTGCTATAGGATCTGCAGTAGATTACAAATCATGAGGTCAACAGTTCAATCCCAAAAACTGCTCCTCGGAAACCCTATACAAAGTTGCTATGAGTTGAAACCTACTAGACCTCACTTGAAAACAATATTTACAAATATATATGTAAACAATATATATATATATTTGTGTTGTTGTTAAATGCCAGTGAGTCAGTTCTGACCCATAACAACCCTGTATAGGGTTTCTAAGAAGCGCTGGTAAACTTGAACCACTGACTCTGTAGTTCAAATAGATTTTGTAGTCCAAAACATTAACTCACAGTGCCACACTGATTTGACAGCACTTAACAACAACTCATTTCAACTCAAAAGTCTTTGTCTTCAGAGGGAAAAGAGTTCTACCTTTACCTTTAAAGTATACCAACACAGTAATACAATACAATTACTCTAGTTAATACAATATTTAGGTATTTGATGAAAGAAATGTTAATAAATATATCCATCATCATTATTATTTCTTCAGCCAGAGAATTGACTTTTGGGTATTCATAAATGAATCTCATGTGTCACCACAAAATTTGGACTTTGAGTAAATGAATTAGGTATAACTTGGATGACATTCCAAGATCATGAAGACCTTCATTAAATATAGAAAGCTCTCTGTAGTTTCTACTTCCTACTGGTACAATATATAAAAACTTAAAACAGACAGAAAAATTATATTTACATTTACCAATCCACAATGTTACATAGCATATTGTGTGACAGAGATTCGAGGCCTTTCTCTAATCCAGAAACGGAGAAGGGCTAATGTATGAATTTGAGTCCTTTCTTTCATTATGTGATTTCAAGTAAAACAAGCTAACAAAACAAAACACCACCCCCGCAAAAAAAAAAAAAAAAAAAAAAATTAGAAAGCTAAGTAAAGAGGAAGTATTGAAAAGCGACCTAAATACTAAGCAAATCTAACACAGCAAATTGCTAAATTACCCTAATACTCAAAAGGTTGGTGCCATTATAATAGTTATTGTTTCTGTTAGGGGCAGCAGAGTTGACTCTGACTTCCAGTGACCTCATGCACATAAGAAGGAAACACTGGCTGATGCAGCACCATCCTCACAATTGTTGCTATTATTGAGCCCATTGTAGATGTCAATGTGTCAATCCATCTCCATGGGGGTCTGAGTGTTCTTTGCTAACACTCCACTTAACAAAACATTATGTCTTTCTTCAAAGAATGATCCTTTCTGACAACATGTCCAAAGTGTTGTTGTTAGGTACTGTCAAGTCAATTCCCAATCATAGCAACACTATGCACAACACAACTGAATTACTGCCTGCTCATGTGCTTTATTCACAGTCTTTACCTTTGAACCAGTTGCTGTTGTCACTGGATCAATCCATCTCCATGGGGATCTTCCTCTTTTTTGTTGCCAAGCAAGATGCTTTTCTCCAGAGTCCTCCTGAAAACATGTCTGAGAGACTAAATCTCACCACCCTTGTTTCCAAGGAGCATTCTTATTGCATTTCTTCCAAGAGAGATTTATTTGTTCTTCTGGCAGTCAGTGGTATTTTTTGTATTCTTCTCCAACACCTTATTCAAATGAATCAATTCTTATATCGTATTCCTTATTCATTATCCAACTTTCACATGCATATGAGACTATTGAAAATACCATAGCTTGAGTCAAACACACCTTAAATCCTCAAATTGACATTTTTGCTCTTTAACACTTTAAAGAGATCTTTTGCAACAGATTTGCCTAATACAATACATCTTTTGATTTCTTGAGTACTGCTTCCATTAAGATTTATTGTAGATTGAAGCAAAATGAAGTCTTCAAGAATTTCAATGTTTCTTCATGTATCATGATGCTATTTACTGGTCAAATTATGAAGAGTTTTATTTTCTTTACATTGAGGTGCAATTCACACTGAAGGCTATAGTCTTTGATTTTCATCATTAAATATTTTAAGTCCTCTTCACTTTCAGCAGGCAAGTTGTAACTTTTGCATATGGCACTTATGCACAGTCTTCTTCATATCTAGCTTCTCTCATTATTTGTTCAGTATATGGGTTAAGTAAGAATGATAAAAGAATCCAACACTGGCACACCCTTTTCCTGATTTTGAACCAATAAATATCCCCTATTTCTGTTCTGGCAACAGCCACTTGGTCTGTATACAGATTTCTCATGAGAACAATGAAGTATTCTGGAATACCAATCTATGCAATGCTGTCTAGACAGTCATGATCTAGTTGAAAGCCTTTGCACAGTCAATAAAGCATGAGCAAATTTCTTTCTAGTATTCTCTGCTTTCAGCAAAGATCCATATTATGTCAGAAATTATATTTCTAGTTCTACATCTTCTACTAAATTTGGCTTGAATTTTTGGCAGTTCCCTTTCAATATATTGTTGCAACTGTTTTTCAATTATCTTCAGCAAAATCTTACTTGTGTGTGATAGTAATGATATTTCTAGATGACTTCCACATTCCATTAGCTTACCACTCTTTGGAATAGTACAATCAGTTGGCCAGGTCTTCCATATTTCTTGGCACAGTCGAATGAGAGTCTCCAATGTTTCATCAGCTTGTTGAAATATTTCATTTTGGAATTCATCAATTTCTGGAGCATTGTTTTTCACCAACGCTATCAGCAGAGTTTGAACTACTTCCTTTAAAACCATTGTGTTTTGATCACATGCTCCCTCTTGAAAACCTGAACATCAACCAATTTGTTTTGTTATAGTGACTGTTTGTTATTTCCATCTTCTTCTTTTTTTTTAATTTAAGGTTTTTATTGTGGATTGAGTGAAAGTTTACAGAGCACATCATCAGTTTCACATTTCCATCTTCTTTTGATGCTTCCTGCATCATTCAGTATTTGGTCCATTGTTGTTCTTGTTAGGTGCCCTTAACTTAGTACCTACTCACAGTGACCTTATACTCAACAGAACAGAAAATTGTCCAGTCCTGAAGCAGCCTCACAATCATTGCTATACTTCATCCCATTGTTGCTATCATTGTGCCAATCAATCTCCAGCATTTTTTCTATCACCGAGGCCAGATTTTCCAACTACTGATCCTTCCTCTTTGTTTCCAACCTTTGCATTCCAATTGCCAGTAATTATCAATACAGCTTGATTGTATGTTTGATCAATTTCAGACTGAAGATATTAATAGAATTCTTCAATTTCATTATAATTGGCTTTAGTGGTTGGTGCATAAATTAGAATAATAGCGGTATTAACTGTTCTTCCTTGTGGGCATGTGGATATTGTCCTATCACAGACAGCATTGTACCTCATGACTGACTTTGATATGTTCTTTTTGATGATGAATGCGATGCTAATAGTCATGAATTTGTCATTCACAGCATAGTAAATCATGTGACTATCAGATTCAAATTGACCAATACTAGTCCATTTCAGCTAACTCATGCCTAGGATATTGATGTTTGTGCATTCCATTTCATTTTGGACAATTTCCAATTTTCCTAATTAATACTTCATAATTCCATGTTCTGATTATTAATGGATTTTCACAGCTGTTTCTTTTCATTTTGAGTTGTGCCCCAGCAACAAATGAAGGCCTCGAGGTCTTTACTCCATTTGCTTCATTACTATCAACTCTACTTTGAGGAGGCAGCTGTTCCCCAGTCACATTTTGAGTGTCTTCCAAACTGAGGGGCTCATCTTCTGGCAATGTGTCTGACAATATTCTGGTGCTCTTCATCATGTTTCAATATTCAATAATATGGTGCTGACAGTGTTCCACTGCTATCCATAAGGTTTTCAATGACTACATTTTCAGAAGTACTTTGTCTCTCCTTCTTTCTAATCTGTCTTCATCTGGAAGCTCAGATGAAACTTGTCCTCCTTGGGTGACACTGCTGGTATTTAAAATACTGGTGGCATAACTTCCAGAATCACAGCAATTCATAAGCTACCACAGTATGACAAACAGATATAGTTTGGTTGATTTCTATATATTGCATTTGTCAAGGTCCACAATTACAGTTGCCTTTTTTGTTGTTTAAATAAGGTGTTTGCAATGAATAACTTGACAATCTTGCAAAATTCTATCATATCCAGCATTGTTTATTTTATCAACATCATATTTTCCAACTACTGATCCTTCTTTGTTTCCAGCTTTTGCCTTCCCATCACCAGTAATTATCAATGCATCTTGATTGCATGTTTAATTAATCTCATATTGAAGTTGGTAGAATTCTTTAGTTTCAACACTGGTTTTAGCAGTTGGTTTGACTTACAGTGGTATTAACAGTTAATTTGACTTACAGTGGTATTAACTGGTCTTCCTTATAGTCCCATGAATATTATCCTATCACAGATAGCTTTATACCTTAAGACACATCTTGATATGCTCTTTTTGATGATGAATGTGACACCATCCAACTTCAATTTGCCATTCCTGGCACAATAAGCTTTATAATTGTCAGATCCAAATGGCCAAGATCAGTTTATTTCAATTCACTAATGCCTGAGATATTTATCTTTATGAGTTCCATTTCATTTTTTATGACTTCCGATTTTCCCAGATTCGTATTTTGTACATTGCAGGTTCCTGATTATTAATGGATGATTGTAAGTATTTCTTTATGTTTTGAGTCGTGCCTCATCTTAAAATGTTGGTCCTGAAAACTTTGCTCCATTGATGTCATTAAGGTTAACTCTACTTTTATGAGGCAGTTCTTCTCCAGTCGTGTTTTGATTGCCTTCTAATCCAATGGGCTTTTCTTCTGGCACTATATCTGAAAATGCACAACTCCTAATTATACGGTTTTCTGTTGGTAACCACTCATAAGTGATCTGCCTCTCCGTTTTCCTACTCTGTCTTAGTTTAGAAGCTTTGTTGAAACCTGTCTACCATGGGTGACCCCATGGTAGTATTTAAGGGGCATAACTTCCAGCATCACAGTGACATATAAGACACTACAGTACAGCAAATTGACAGAAGAGTGGCAGATATAATGTAAGGGTATTATTTAATTCTAGAAAATATGAAACTCAGAAATCACGCAAATTTTCTTTGCCAGCCAAATTTCTCTAGCCCTTCCTAATCTATGTGTACAATTTAGATTGTCTTTTTATTTCTACTGTAATTATAATATCTTCAAGCACCTCCTTGTTCAATAGTAGTTCTAATTCCTATAATAGGTCTTTACTAGTTTTTCTGATAGTTTACATTGATCATGAATCAATCTATGCTGTATTAAGCATGGTATGCTAGACCCAAAATCTCTACTTGGCCTTGGGGCTCTGTCTTAGGCATAATGTTGAATATCATAGAATAAGTTATGATGCATAGAGACCCTGTATAGGATTTTTGAACAGTGGTTGGTGAGTTTGAACCACTGACCTTGCTGTTTGCATTCCAGGGCTTATACTATAGTGTTACATGAGGACTCCTTAGTTATCTAGTTTTGATATAACAGAAATACCACAAGGGGATGGCTCTAACATCTGGAAATATATGTTTCAAAGTTCAGGAGGCTAAAAGTATGAATTCCAGGGCATCAACTCTAGGGCAAGGCTCTCTCTCTTTATTGACTCTGGGGGAAGGTCAATGTCATCAATATTATCCTGGGTCTATAAGTTTCTCAACACAGTGGCTCAACATCCAAATGACATGTTAGAATACTCGTTTTTCTTTCTTGGTGATCAGCAAAGCCCTCTGAACTCTACTTGTTGTTGTTGTTGTTAAGTGCCATCGAGTCGGTTCGGACTCAGAGCGACCCTGTGTAGGGTTTCCAAGGAGCAGCTGGTGAGCTGGAACTGCCGACCTTGCAGTTCAAACAGCTTTGCTGTCTGGCGCATTAACCCACAGTGCCACACCAGGATATTTCAAAAGAGATTGAATCAAGATACAACCTATTCTGTAACTTGTATCCTGACTCATTAATATAATCCCCTCATTAACACCATTGAGATTAGGATGTACAATACATGTGCTGAGTTCTTCTTATTTATGGATTTGTATTTTGTATTGTTTATTTTTGTTGCTGTTGTGTTTACTAAGTCTTTTTTTTTAATTTTCTTCTTTATTTTGGTTAATAGAATTATTAATGCTCTTTGTAATTACTCTGGACTATACCTTTGTATTCCTAAATTTAAAACTATCTTAGTTTCGTCTTGACTTCCTTTTCACATGGAAGGTCTATAATTACCATTTCTTGTTGTTGGTGGTGTTCAGTGACATGGAGTCAGTTCAGACTCATTATTGCTTGTTGTTGTGAAGTTCCATGGAGTCGATTCTGACCCATAGTGACCCTGTACAGGGCTTCCAAGGAGCAGCTGGTAAGCATGCATCACCACCCTTGTAATTCAAATGGATTTGCAGTCTGACACATTAACCCACAGCACCACACCAGAACTCCTTTAGACTCATGGTGGTTATGTGCTGTGGAGTTGGTTTCGACTCATAGCGACCCTGTATAGGGTTTCCGAGGCTGTAAATCTTTACAGGAGCAGAAACCCTCATCTTTCTCCCGCGGAACAGCTAGTAGTTTTGAACTGCTGACCTTGTAGTTCGCAGCCCGATTCGTAATCACTACGCTACCAGAGCTCCTTTAGACGCATAGTGACCCTGTATAGGGTTTCCAAGGAGTGACTCATGAGTTTGAACTGCCGGCTTTTACTTCCCCTTTTCGTTTCAAAGTAGTCATTGTTTAGAGAATTGCAGCTCTGGCTCCCTGTTTTCACCTTTATTTTATTTTTAAGAATACTCGTATCTGAGTCATGTTTTGGTATGTCTTAATCTCAGATTTTTCTCCAGTGTTGTTGGTCCTCTGCCCAAAGAGCTCTCCTTGACGTTTCTTGTAAGATTGCTCTGGTGTTCACAAATTATCTTAAATTCTGTTTTTCTAGAAATTTCCTAGGTTAGCCAACATATTTGAAAGATAATTTTCTGGATGTATGATTTTTGGTTGGCAATTCTTTCTTTCAGGATTTTATATATGTCATCCTATTTCTTTCTTTCCTGTGTGGTTTCTAAAGAGAAATCAGCTTTTGGACTTATCAGTGTCCTTTGTAGAGCACTAGTGGCACTATGAGTTGGATTGCTAGCCAGGGTATTAGTGGTTCAAACCCACCATATTGTCCAGGGGAGAAAGATGAGACTGTTTGCTCCCATAAAGGTTTACAGTCTCAGAAATTCTACATAGGGCCACTATTAATCAGAATTAATTCAACAGCAATAGGTTTGGGTTGGGATTTTTTTGTAGGTGATATGTTGTTCTTTATGAGTTGCTCTCTGAATAAATTAGAAACAATGATCTGTACTTCCAAAATAGATTATAAAGTACATGTGGATTTCATCATGGTCTCTTTTTCCTGTCTATCAAAACTTGTTCTGAATAAAGTGAACTGGAACTGTTATTTTGTGAGCAACACCATAAAGAGAGCCAAAACTCCAGCCTCTAGTCTCAACAGCCAGCGAGAGACTGAGAATCACTATTAACAACCATAAGATTGTACTTGGAAAAGAATCCTCCAGTTTTAAGTAAAACTTTCTGCAGACTGAAGACAGTACATTGGCTGAAACTTTCTGAGACGCTCTAAATTAGAACCACTCCCATATTCCTAATCCTCGGACCTATGGACAAAATAAATGTTTCTTGTTTAAAACTGCAAAAATTTTACTGTAATTTGTATTAACAACATTACCAATACAAGCATTCAAGTTTTTATTGATATCTAACTAGATGTCCTATGCTGTAAAATGTGCTGTCAGATATCAAGAAGCGTGATATTCAACTCCTATATCAGACCAGGCATGACTCAATGCTGAAAATAGAAACCACTGTTGGAATTAAATGAAAGGGATTTAAGATTTGATAAAGGGAACAACGTGCTTACAAACATGTTAGAAAACTCTAAGTGCTTGGTCAACATGAAGTCTTTAGGAGTTACTGATTTTGATGTTTTCACTTATGCTGGTTGTGGTAGTATGATAAGTCGTGGATTCCAACTCATAGTGATCCTATATAGGGTTTCTGAGGCTGTAAATCTTTACAGGAGCAGACAGCCTCATCTTTCTCCCATGGAACAGCTGGTAGTTTCGAACTGCTGACCTTGAGGTTAGCAGCCTGATTTGTAACCACTATGCCACCACAGATCCTTAACATTGACGCTAGGAGTTATAAGACACAACTCTGTAGATGAATGAGGAAAATGGAGTGAAAAACACTACAACAAATCACCACTACTGTTGCTATCAATGCATGCGCTTCTAAACAGTTGGTATAGTGAGGAATAGAAACATTAATCTTATTTCAAAAAGAAAGAATATTTCTACATTGTTTGTCAGCATAATCAAAAAGGAGCAACATCATGGTTTATGTTTCATCCCTATCTTCCAGCATTCATGCAAGTAAATCTAACTTGTAAAAGTTAATTATCCTCTAGAATTTAAGTGGCTAGCAAATCTAAGGGATGTTTTTAGCTTTCTAATGTCTTCAGCTTGCAAGGAGGTAGAATACAAGATGAGAAAGTCATTTCTTACTTTTCACCACAGTCTGTACTCACAAGAGATTTCCAAGATTAATGAAATGACAAGATTAACATAATGTGACAAGATTAGAGATGGGGTAAATGCTAAATTGAATGTTAAGGTTTAACTTCAATAGAAGATCAGAGACCAGGAGATTAGACTGTGATGGAGAATTCAGAGACGACTTCATGGAAGAAAACATCTTTCAATGGTGATTTGAAAAAGTGGTAGGATTTGAACCAGCATACAGAAGAAAGAAGGTTATTTAATGCAGGTGGCACACAAGAGTAAAGACTTGGACTGGTTAGATGACAGCATGTAGTTAGACTGACACAAACAGTAAATTATGGAAGGATGTGATAAGAGTAGATTTTGAAATATATCGTAGGCTTTAAGAGCTGTAAAAAAATTAATAATGTGTGGGTATATATTTACTAAATAATTGTAACATATATTTATAACAGAGTGCAATTATATACAGTTATTTTCTTATTGTCATTTAGAAAATGTATTTCATTGCCAGATCCTGATGACCTTAGACTGAACTGTAGGTACACACATTTCCACAAGTATCTCAACATTCTTCATGCTCAAATTTAGTCATATTCATAGTCACTATGACAGTTGTCAGTCTTGCTTTTAAAATTAGTGTTTTGGTTCCTGTGTACAATGAATTTAATCAATATGGCTTTCTCTATGCAGTCATCTTAGCTCATACCCAATAATTGGCTGAGATCATGCAAATAGCATGTACAGCAGTCTAATACAATAATTGGGTTGTTTTGGATCCTACCAGGTTTAAAAGGAGCCAGCTGAGAACTAGGAACAGCTGATCCTAGTACCACCAAGAAAGAAGAAACAAGATCATAACTTGAGATTCCTACTTGGAAAAGTGGTGGCAGCTGGTAGATGCAACAATGTGAAGAGATGGTGTCGTTGAATGCCTCCTGGCCCATGGACTGAGTAAAATCAAGTTCCTGTGGGAAGGAGGCTGACTTGCAGAATGTGTCTTTTGGGCATTTCCAAACTGACGTTGTTGTTGTTGTTATTGTTGTTGTTAAGTACCATGGAGTCGGTTCCAACTCATAGTGACCCTGTACTGGGTTTCTGATACTGCAAATCTTTATAGGAGCAGAAAGCCTCATCTTTCTCCCGTGGAACAATTGGTAGTTTCGAACTGCTGCTCTTGAGGTTAGCAGCCCTATTTGTAACCACTACGCTACCAGAGCTCCTTGCCTGAGCAGGGTAGAGGTTGAGGGGCCACACAGCTAGGAGGCTATAGACAAGAGTACAAGAATATGGCATGTGTGCAGTAGGACAGAGAATAGGCAGTCCTGACTGGAGAACTGCTGCACCCTGAGTTATTTCTGATCCTGAATTGAATGTACCCTGTTTGATCCCCTTAAAAACTGCATAATCATGAGTATTGTCTGTGAGTTCTGTGTGACATTGCAACAGATTATCAAGGCCAGATGTGAAGCAGAGAGTACCGTGGGAGGGAGTATATTGATGTCAGAATAAGGCAAAGAAGGTTGAAGTGTGAAAGCATATCTGACTATCACTTTATATTAATCAGCCTTAGGCTGATTTATGTTTGATTCTCCTTCTCCCTTGTGAAGCCAGACAAAGTCAGACATGCATCCATGCTGTTTCCATAGTCCTCTTTTTAAAAAATATGGTTTCCCCTGAACTGTTTGTCTAATTCTTGCCATTTCTTATCCTATTGGGGGATTGTAAATATGGGCATGTTGTATTAGCTACTGGCTGGAATTCTGTATCTAAATGGACAATTTCCAGAAACAACATGTGAGACCGACTACTTTTAGATAATGCATATATATAGAAATTGACTTCTACCATATCTCCTCATTGTTTTTGTTAAATGCCGTCAAGTTGGTTCCAACACATAGTAACCTCATACTCTGGTAGCGTAGTGGTTACTAATGGGGCTGCAAACCTTAAGGTCAGCGGTTCGAAACTACCAGCTGCTCTGCGGGAGAAAGATGAGGCTTTCTGCTCCCGTAAGGATTTATACCCTCGGAAACCCTGTACAGGGTCGCTATGGGTCGGAACCGACTCGACGGCACTTAACAACAACAACAGGTTTCTGAAGAGTGGCTGGTGAGTTTGAACCACCAAATTAGTGGTTCAAACCTACTTGCAGTCCAGTGCTTACCCTACAGCACCACAGCAGAACTCCCTTGTCTCTTCACTGTTGTTGTTAATGGCATCAAGTTGGTTCCGAACCATAGTGACCTTGTATAGGGTTTCCAAGGATCAGTTGGTGAGTTTGAACTGCCAACCTTGTGGTTCAAACTTACTTTGCAGTCCAACACATTAACCCACAGAACCACACCAGGACTCTGTCTCCTCATTAAGATCAGAATACTAATATGATTATCACTTATTAAACATAAATTATATTCCATCTAAGATACTAGCTAAGGAGCTCTGGTAGCGTAGTGGTTACGAATCGGGCTGCGAACCTTAAGGTCAGCGGTTCGAAACTACCAGCCGCTCCGCGGGAGAAAGATGAGGCTTTCTACTCCCGTAAGGATTTACACCCTCGGAAACCCTGTACAGGGTCTCTATGGGTCGGAACCGACTCGACGGCACTTAACAACAACAACAACAAGATACTAGCTAATTTCCATATTTTATTTCCTATTTCCAGTCTAAATATTTGCTCTTCTCTCTATTTCCTCAATGCAGAAGCAGACTCCAGAGCCTTTCTTCTCTGTCAAAAATTCAAGACACAAAACATTTATATAGTATTTCAGATTTAACAGTTTATAAAATGCTACTATTTCTTATCCTATTTGATCCATAGTAATCCTGTGAGGTGGGAAAGGTGAGTAATTAATCTCCTTATTTTTTTAAAATATTATGGAAAGGAGTCACTTTGTCCTTAATCACATGACCTAGCAAGTTGATTATCCAATGAATATTATATTTTGATCAAGTCTTACATGAGAAATATTTTTATTAAATATATATTAGAGAGATAAATAGATGAATTAATAGACATATAGATTCAATTAAGGATTTGCATTTTAGAGAATTGAAGGTTTGAAGAATCTCTAATATCTGCCCTAGTGCAAAATTATAAAATGCAGTTATGTTAACTTCTTCTTTTATATAGTTAAGTTCAATTTGATCATATTTATTCATGGTTTCCAGATGCACTTGAATGACACATCTCACATTTTGGATGAGGAAAAAATTAATGCATTGGTAAACTTTCTGAGATTGTAAGAAAACTACTATACCTTGTGCTAATATATCATTTTCAATAGTAGAAGCGTCAAATGAACGCTTTTGGATTTTTGTGTGTGTTTTCCTGCTACAGACTTCAGAAAGTGTTCTTTGGTAATTTATACAAGTATGCTTGCATGTACTATCTTCTTTTATGCTGGAAGGTGCTATCTATTGGGGTTCACTCTTCATATAGATAGCTATGTTTAAAAGTACTAATGCATGAGGTAATTTCAGAAAATAAAATTGAACCTCAAAGTTTGAAAAATGGAATTTTAGTTGTTTGTCAGAATGTGGGAAAGAATTATAACTTTAGAGTGACCTCTAGTTCTCAAATTTCATCTTTCAGCAATTAGACCCCACAGCCAGCTTGCCCTTTTCTGATCAAGAAACAAGAATTTATGCCTATGTAGTATCAAAAATTCCTTGGTTAAAATCAAGAGGAACATAAAGGTGAACATTTTCATTAGTGCATGTCATGAACATTGTATAAAAAAGAATTATAACCCACCCCAGTCCAATCCATCTTCCTGGAGGAGTCGATTAAAGGGGGAAAAAAAATCCTTCGTTTTTCAGGTTCTCTAACTCTCTAACTTTCAAATAAGTTTGAAAGTTGCATAGGAAAGTTCTCTATGAATAGCAAAGTGTGCTTGATCTCAGCCAGAGCCGTATGAAAAATCTCCAAGGTAGAGACTAATGACTCTTAGTTCAATTCTAAAATCAGTGCTATTGATTGCAATACAGGAGATAGATGTAAGTTTTAAGCCTGTAGAAAGAGAGTTAATACATTTCCCACATATTTAATTAATCATGGTCACTACAGGACAAAGAATTAAAGATAATGCATTATTTGGCTGAGTCTTATTGAACACTTCATACTTGCATGACATCTATATAAGAATTCAAATATTTTGCTTTCAAATCACAAAAGGAACAATCTGGCTTAAGATTAAAAATAAAAAAATGGTTGGATAACAATCAGTTATTGGCTACACAATAGATAACTATTTCAAAATAGACCACTGAATAACCTTTTAGACTAATAGGTTTACAGCCTGGTATGGCACTGTGGGATAATGTGCTGGACTACAAGGCCGGTTTGAATCACAAGGTCGATGGTTCAAACTCACCATCTGCTCCTTGATAATCTTATACAGAGTTGCTATGAGTTGGAGACAATTCCACTGCACTTAACAACAATAACAAGAAAAAGTTACTGGTGTGTGTACATATGTGACAAAAGAATATATGTTCAAACTTTTAAATTCTTCATCAAACCTTTTAAAGAAATCAGATTTTCTTAAAGTGTTAATTGAATTATAATGACTTTGATGTTCAATTGGGCACTACAGTTGAGATCATACTTAGCTTATGTGTATTCATGTTGTTGAGTGTATGGAGTTGTTTCTGACTCATTACATCCCTGTTGGACAGAGTAGAACTACCCCATAGAGTTTCCTAGGAAGCTCTCTTTATGGAGAACATAGTTTGGTAGGATAAGCATAGGACTATGGACTACAAAGTTCATGGGACTAAAAACTTCAGGGTTGATTGTTTGAACTCACCAATTTCTCCAAAGGAGAAAGATGAGGCTTTCTGCGTCCACAAAGAAGTGAAGTTTTGAAAACCCTACACAGGGTTGCTGCAAGTTGGAACTGACTTAAAAGCACTTAACAACAACAATAATCTTTATGCAAGAAGCCCTGGTGGCACAGGTGTTGAGCACTTGGCTGCTAACCAAAATGTTGGTGTGACACAATCACAGGTTGCTCTGTGAGAAAAAGTTGTGGCTTTCTGTGTCAGTTTCCTTAAAGAACATGGAAACCATAAGAAAACATATGAGACAGATTTAGTCTGTTCTACTGGGTAACTACCAGCTGTTCCATGGAAGAAAGATGAGGCTTTCTGCTCCCATAAAGATTTACAGCCTTGGAAACCCTGTACAGGGTCGCTACGAGTCCATTCCAACTCCACGGCACATAACCACCACTATCACCACTGGGTAACTATGGACTTTTGGTATGGTGCTGTAGGATGAGCACTGGACTGTGAACTTCAGGGTGGGCAGTTCAAACCCACCAGCTTCTCAGAAACCATATACAGGGTCACTATGAGTCAGACCGACTCAATGACACTTAACAGCAACAATATAAGACTACTGAGTCAGAATTGTCTCTGTGGCAATGAGAAATCTTTATGGTGCAGATAGTCATATCTTTTTATCCTGTGAAAATGCTAGTGGTTTCAAGTCTCCAACCTTTCAGTTAGCAGCAGGACATTTAATCATTATGCTATCAGGGCTTCTATGCATGTTGATAGGCTTGCCAATATATGCATTCATGTTATAGTAAGATGCATATCTATCTTTAGTATTATTACAGTATTATAATAAAAATAGTTTTAGTATTCTATAAAAGAATGCTAAAAGTCTTATAAATGAGCTTATAAATAGACTCTGAGTATCAGAGTTTAACATTTTGAAGAAGATTTCAGGACATTTACCTCATATGCATGGGAAAGCTGGACAGTAGAAGAATTGATGCTTTTGAGTTATGGTGTTGGAGGAGAATATTGAAAGTGCCATTGGCTGCCAAAAGAACCAACAGATCTGTGTTGGAAGAAG
>NW_006408609.1:4170295-4172149 GCF_000296735.1 Chrysochloris asiatica | reverse complement strand
AGGAAACTGCAAACCACTGCATAACATGGATGAACCTTGAGGACATTATGCTGAGTGAAATTAGTCAGTCACAAAAGGAGAAATTCTGCATAGGTCCTAGGTCCATTATTGTAAAAGACTAAGAAAAAGAACCCACCCTAAAAGGGGGGGGGGATATATAATTGCTGATCACCGGAATATATGGGATGAGAGGAGCGGAGGCAGAGGGAGGGGAAGATAGAGCACAGACTAGGGAATAAACACTGGATAGATTAGGGGGTGAGAGGGGCAATACACAAGAATGGGGAGAGGAATGGAAGAACAAGGCGGATGGGAGAAAAGTTAGGCAGGTTCACGTGGGCAAGTGGAACAGAAGTAAATAATGATGTATGCACAACCTTGGAACAACAGGGCTTCGGGATACAAGGATTGAGGCATGGTTTGAATGAGTAAAAGAGGGGAATAATGTTAAAATGCTTTGCTGTCTTTTGAATCTTGGTTTCCCTTGCCTACCATTGTAAAATAGACACTTGAGGGCGGGGGAAAAGGAATAGTCAGAAACATCACAATAGAAAGCTTGGAAGTCTGTCTTCAGCTTATAACTGATTGGAATACCTTAAAAGGGGCTAGAAGTTGCCCAGTCAAAGAGGCCTCCTGTGGAGCTTTTGCATTGCATAAGACCATAGGTGGAAATCAGAACCCCATCCAGAATTGTCTGAAATGGGAAATTTCCACTGGAAATGACGAGTAGTCCAGCCTGGAGTGGTTAGAAGAACAGAAGATACTTCGTGAAGAATGACCAGCAGGAAAAATCCTACACAATAACGGCAGTCTGATTGATTACTACAAGAACAAGTAAGCTGTTTACCCGGGAATCATCAAGGCAAGTGGTCGGGTCCCCTCAGAGCAAACTCCCTTCCATGACTAAGACTCAAGGGGAACACATGAGTAGGCACGTGGTCTGGCTGGTGACCATGTTGGTTACTAATAATGGGAAGAGGGGGAAAAACAGCAATGAAGTTGGGATCTGAGTCCAACCACATTCAATAGACTCCTGTGAACCCAGGTGGAGACCTGGATGTCCAGCAGTATGGCAAGACCCAGGGACTCCTGGGCCCAGAGGCAGTGACGTGACCACAGAGGACTAGAGTGGAGAGTGAAGTGTCCAGCTGATATGAAGTGAGGGGAGATGTCATGAACACTCATACTTGCAGATAGTACCCACTTGACCTGGCTTCAATGGCTGGATGATCAAAACTTGACTAGAAAAAGAAAGAAGAGGGAAGAAAAAAAAAGTAACCCACCACAATTGGATGAACTTTACCTATATGTATGAATGTAGTAGCTCAAAAAAGGGAACAAATCTTTACAACAAGGATCACTCCCACCCACTCGGTACACAGGGTTGACAGGGATGGGCAACTTAGACATTGGCTACCCAAAATGGAGGGGGGAGGAGGGCTTTGAAGGCAAGAAGTGGCTGACTTACAAGCTTTCAAGAGGGAGCTTAGTTCCAGATGGGGCAGGGGTGGATAGAACCTCCACTGAATGATTTCCAATCTATTGGGACTGGACTGGTGAAAAGGCAATGGGGATAAGACTATTGTGGTGAATAATTGCCATCAGGACTGACTGTGAGGGTCGGAAATGTAGAGGTAGATGTTTTTTGACAAAAGGAGGGGAGTGACTGATTTTGCAGCCCAGGAGCAGAGGTCCCTGGGACCATTAAGTGACAAGAGCAGAGAGCATGACCCTACCCAGAGAGGCAGTGATGCCAGGGATGGAGACAGAGAGGTTGATGTGGACAGATGGAGTAGCTGGGGACGCTGGACTCAGGGAGGGAGAGGGGTTGTGTGCTGATGGCTGGGGGTGGGG
>NW_006408609.1:4162019-4170195 GCF_000296735.1 Chrysochloris asiatica | reverse complement strand
CTTTTGAGTTATGGTGTTGGAGGAGAATATTGAAAGTGCCATTGGCTGCCAAAAGAACCAACAGATCTGTGTTGGAAGAAGTGCAGCCAGAGTGCTCTTTGGAGGCCAGGATGGCCAAACTTCGTCTCTTATTGTCAAACTTCGGACATGTTGTCAGGAGGAACCAGTCACTAGAGAAGGATATCATGTTTGGTAAGGTAGAGAAGGGTCAGAGAAAAAGAGGAAGACTGCCTCCACCACCCCAGTAAGATGGATTGGCAACAATAGTGAGGTTGAACCAGGATCAGGCAGTATTTCATTCTGCTATGCATAAGGTTGCTATGAGTCCGGTACCGACTTGATGGCACCTATCAACAACAACAACAACAACTGATTAACATATATTTGGTAGTTCACACTCTTCACTTATCTCATTTAATCACCATAATCAGCCACATGGTCCTATTTGATAGGTATCATAACAGCTAAAAACAAGAAAAATAAATAAATAAAACTTTATCACACAAAAGTTAGCTATACTGCCAGTCACACCCAGCTTTGTATAAAGCCTCACACCTTCCAGAAGTTAAACCTTTGCCATCCACTCCTACTATTGGATGAAATGCTGGAAGTACTCATTACGCTATGCCAAGAAATATGGAAGAGAGCTCCCTGACCAACTGACTGGAAGAGATCCATATTTATGCCATTCCAAAGAAAGGTGATTTAACAGTATGCAAAAATTATAGAACAATATCACTAATATCACATAAATTATAAATGTTGCCAAAGATAATTTAGAAGTGATTGCAGCAGACATCTATTGGGAACTTCAAGCTGGATTCTGTAGAAGAGCTGAATAGGAATCTCATTGCTGTTATTAGATGGACCTTGGCTCAGCAGAGAATACCAGAAAAATAATTACTTGTGTTTTATTGACTATACCTGTATGTATCACAATAAATTATGAATAATATTGCAAACAATGAAATTCCAGAATATTAAATGCATATAGAACCTCTGCATAGACCAAGAGGCAGTCAGTTGAACATAACAAGAAGACATTGAATGGTTTAAAATCAGGAATTGGGTGCATAAAGAGGTATCTTTTCACTACACTCCAATTTGTATGGTGAAAAAATAATTTGAGAAGCTAGACTGTATGACTATATTAAGAGCAGAGAATCAGGATTGGAAGAAGACTCATTAATAACCTGTGATAAGCAGATGGAACAATCTGGGTTACTGAAAGTAAAAGAAATTTGAAGCATTCACTGATAAAGATCAAATATCTCAACATCAAGAAAACAAATTCTTCCAACTAGACCAAAAAAAAAAAAAAAAAAAAAAAAACCCATTATAAGGAATAGAAAAACGACTGAAGTTGTCAAGGACTTCATTTTACTTCAATCCACAATAGATGACCATAGAAGCAGTTATTGTTGTTAAGTGCTGTCGAGTCGATTCCGACCCATAGCGACCCTGTACAGGGTTTCTGAGGCTGTATATCTTTATTGGAGCAGAAATCCTCATCTTTCTCCCACGGAGTGGCTGGTAGTTTCAAACTGCTGACCTTAAGGTTCGCAGCCCGATTTGTAACCACTACACTACCAGAGCTCCTATAGAAGTAGTTGTCAATACATTATGTGATGTATTGCATTGGGCAAATCTACTATAAAAGAGCTCTTGAAATTATTAAAAAACGAATGTGTCACTTTGAGGACTAAGGTGTGCCTGACATAAGCCATATTCTCAATGACCTCATATGCACGTAAAAGCTGCCCATTGATTAAGAACTGAAGTAGAATTGATGCATGAGAGTTATAGTGCTGATGATGAATATGAAATATAACATGGACTGTCAGAAGAATGAACAAAACTGCATTGCAAGAAGTATAGATAGGATCAACTTCCAGTTTTGGTGGCTGCAGAGCAAAGTCCAGGTAGGAAAGTCTCCATGGGGGAGGCTCTCACCCAGAGAAAATGCTCTCACAGAACAGCACCAGAGCTCTGGATCTAGCATATGGTTCAGGGGGTCAGTTTCCTATAACTGCCAGTGGAAAAATCATGGTATAAAGGAAAATATTGTGATTTAGGAATCTGTCAAGACATGGGACACCCTCTGTGGCCATACTGCCTGGGTGGGGGTCAGAGGACAGGGCTACAGCCAGACCAGCATAGGGAACCAGTGCTAAAAGTGGTGCAGTGGCATTTGCAAAAGGAATTTTGGGGGATTCTACACATCTTTTCCTCCTATTCCCTGTTGTGCCCTCTTTACCCAGCCTGAACGCCTTCAGGAGGGTGGGATTGCACCCCCCAAACAAATACAGGGTTGAAACCACAACTTTCCCACGACATAGAGAGAAAGAGCCCCATCAGTCCACGGGCAAATTCTTTGGCTGCTGCTTTTGACTTCTGCCTGTGGTTCCCAGCCCTAAAGTTAACTTGTGCAAGACGCTTTACTCCTGCCTATCCAGCAACAAAAAAAGCAGGTTTGCCCTGACAGACAAACCATACGAGCAATTTGTAAAACCCCAACATAAAAAGATGCAACTATTTCAAGATTTACACTATGACATGCAGAAACCTAACTGATCTTCAGAGACAAAAATATCAGAGAATCTTTCTCCCATTAACTTCTCAATATCTATCTGTGCACCTCTACAGTGGTGACTAGGGGAGGAGCCTGAGTGAGTGGACACCACCACACACTACTGGAAGCTTCTATGGTGCACACACACTGCCTGTGTAGCAAGGCAACTGTCCAGTTGACCACAGTTTTATTTTTGTTTTGAAGTAGTAACTTTTTTCTCTGCTTTTATAATTCTTCTGCTTTTGGAAATTTGATCACACATTTTTCCTGGAGGTGGGAGCTTTTTATACCTACATTACTTAACAAGAGTCAGCAACCATGGCCATATAGCCAAGCTACAAGCATACCCGATAATATTTCACCATTAATACAAGAGCCAATAACAGCGGGGAAGCATTACATGCGAAAAGGAAAGTCTATCTCTTGATCATATCCAACAGGGGACACACAATAAGCTTAATAACACAGCAACAAACATTTATTTGAACATTAAAACCCACATAATTACTAGAAATGACCAATAAAACACAACAAAAGATATCAAAACATGTCCAAGAACAGGAAAATAGAAACTGAGACAAATGCACTGGTGACAGACAAAGTCTTTCCAGAAGAGGAAGAGCAGGGTTTGGATTTGCCTGAGAAGGAATTCAGAAGAATGATATGGAAACAAATTCAAATGCTCTGAAAAGAGGTGGAAGAAAATAAGGAAGAAGTTAGGAAAGTACTAAAAGAGCAACCAAACAAGATTAATACAGCATTGGAAACAATTCAAAACCTGCAAAAAGAGGTTCAGATGATTAATAATAATATATCAGAAATGGACAATACACTGAAAGGGGAAAGGAGCAGAATTGAAGAGATGGAAGCCAGAACCAGTGAGCTAGAAGACAAATCTCTCAATATTGCTAAGAGAGAAGAGCAAGCAGAAAAAAGGATAAAAAAAATCTGAAGAGAGTCTAAGATTCATGCTGGATAACATGAAGAGGAACAACATAAGAATTATTGGCATTCTGGAACAGAGAAGAATCAGAGCAGTTCACAGAGGTTGAAGAGCTCTGGAAGAAAATTTCCCTAACATCTTGAAAGATGGGAAGATAAACATTCAAGAAGCTGAACATACTCCAGGAAGGATAGACCCCAAAAGAAAGTCACCAAGACATATAATAATCAAGCTCTCCAAAATCAAAGACAAGGAGAGAACCTAAAAGTGGCCAGGGAGAAGAGAATTGTCACTTACAAAGGCAAGCAAATCAGATTAAATTCTGACTTCTCAGAAGAAACCATGTAGGCAAGAAGGCAATGGGGAGACATATACAAAACCCTAAAAGAAAAAAAAACTGTTAACCAAGAATCATCTATCCAGCAAAACCATCAATCAAATACGATGGTACAATCAAAACATTCCAGGATCAACAGAAGCTAAGAGATTTTATCAAAGGCAATTCAGCACTTCAAAACATCCTAAAGGAAATTCTTTGGACTGAAAACCAAGAAGAACTGAAAACAATCAGAGATTAACAGGCATGACAACACCACCTGAAACTCAGACGATGGATAATGCTGTCCAGAACAGAACAAAATTACAACGAATTAAAAGGAGCTGGGAGGTCAACCAAAGATCAAAATAATAACAATGTCCAAGAAGGGAAGAAGGTAGGAGCAGAGAACAGTTGGTGAGGAGGTCAGGTAGATTACAGGATACAATAGATTGTCTTACATGGAGGGAGAAGCTAATAGACTATAAGGTAACCCCAAATTAGTTAATACTTCACAACTTAACATGAAAATGAACTTCCAAGTAGAACATGAAAACTAAGAAGAAACCTATAAGAAATAGCACAAGAAACACAAACTCAGCACAAGAAAGCATGCAGAACAAAGGAACAAACAGCACTACTAAAAAATTAACACAATGGCAGCAATTAATTCATACCTATCGGTAATTACATTGAATGTCAATGGAATAAATGCACCAGTGAAGAGACAGAGTGGCAGAATAGATAAGAAAACAAGACCCTTCAATATGCTGCCTGCAAGAAACACACCTTACACACAAAGACAAAAACAGATGAAAAGTTATAGAATGGAAAAAAGATACCAAGCTAACTGCAACAATAAACAAGCAGGAGTGGCAATACTAATCTCTGATAAAGTAAACTTTAAGACAGAAAAGAGCATAGAGATAAAGAAAGACACGATGTCACAATTAAAGGATCAATTGAGCAAAGACAACATAACCATAATAAATATCTATGCTCCCAATAAACGAGTACCAAGATATATGAAGCAAACCTTACTAGAATTGAAGAAAGAAACAGATAAATCTACAATTATAGAGGGAGATTTTAATACACCACTTTCAAAAAGGGACAGACCAACTAGAAAGAAACTCGACAACATTTCAGAGGAACTAAACAACACAATTAACCAACTTGACCTCATAGCTTTGTGCAGAGCATTCACTCAACAACAGCACAATATACATTCTTCACCAGTGCACATGGAACATTCTCCAGAATTGACCATGTGTTAGTTCACAAAACAAGCTTCCATAAATTTACAAACATCAAAATACTACAAAGCATCTTTCAGACCAAAATGCTATAAAACAGAAATCAACAAAAAGAAGACCAAGGAAATAAAGTCAAATACATGAAAACTGAATAACACCCTGCTGAAAAGCTCCTGGGATAAAGAAGAAATTAAATGTGAATTTTGAAAGTTCCTAGAAAAAAAACAAGAATGAAAACACAACATACCAAAATCTTTGGAACACAGGGAAAGTGATACTGAGAGGAAAATTTATTACAATAACTGTGCACACCCAAAAAGAGGAAAGAACCAAAATTAATACATTAAGACAACATTTCCAATAATCAGCGAGAGACCAAGAGAGGGAACCTACAGTCACCCAAAGAAAATAAATAATATAGATAAATGCAGACATAAATGAGATGGAAAACAGAAAAACTGTAGAATTAATCAAAAGGATGACAAGCAGGTTCTTTGAAAGGATTAATAAAATTGACAAACCACTGGCAAAACTAACAAAAGAAAAGAGGGAGAAGACATAAATAACTCGCATTAGAAACCACATGGGCGATGTCACAATGGAACCAAACCAAATCAAAAGGATTATAACAGATAACTATGAAGAGTTGTACTCCAACAAATTTGAAAACTTTGAAGAGATGGATACATTTTTAGAAAAACACGACTTATCTAAACTTACAGTGGAGTACACAATATGAACAGAACCATAACAAAAGAAGAAATTGATCAGGTCATCAAAAATCTCCCAACCAAAAGAAGTTCAGGCTCAGATGGCTTTATGGGTGAGTTCTACCAAACATTCAGGGAAGAACTGTCAGCAATTCTACTCAAATTATTCCAGAAGGTAGAGGCGGATGGAAAACTTGCTAATACATTTTATGAAGCAAGCATAACCCTCATACCAAAACCAGGGAAGGACTTCACTAAGAAAGAAAAGTATAGACCAATATCCCTCATGAACATAAACATAAAATTCTTAACAAAATCCTAGCCACAGAATCCAGCAGCATATCAAAAAAAAATAATACATCATGACCAAGAGGGTTTCATAAAAAGGATGCAAGGATGGTTCAACATTAGAAAAACAATCAATGTAATCTAACAAATAAACAAGAAAAAGGAAAAGAACCACATGATCATATCAACTGATGCAGAAAAGGCATTCGATAAAATCCAACATGCATTCTTGATAAAAACATCCAACAAAGTAGGAATTGAAGGGAAATTCCTCAACATAATCAAGAGCATATATACAAAATCAACAGCCTACACCATTCTCAATGGAGAGAAACTGAAAACATTCCCTCTGCGAACGGGACCCAGACAAGGATGCCCTTTTTCACCCCTCTTATTTAATATTGTCCTCAAAGTCTTAGCCAGAGCTGTATGGCAAGATAGGAAAATTAAAGGCATCCAAATTGACAAAGAGGAAATAAAACTTTATTTGCTGACGATATAATCCTATACATAGAAAACCCCAAAGACTCAGTAAAAGAGCTGCTAGATATCATTGGAAGATTCAGCAAAGTAGCATGGTACAAGATCAACATACAAAAATCAGTTAGATTCCTCTATGGTAACAATGACAGCACGGAAAAGGACATTAGGAAAGCAACACCATTTACAATAGCTGCCCAAAGGATGAAATATTTAGGAATAAATGTAACCAGAGAAACAAAAAACTTATACAAAGAAAATTACAAAACACTACTACAAGAAACCAAAAGAAACTTACAGAAGTGGAAGAACATACCATGTTCTTGGATAGGAAGACTCAACATCGTGAAAATGTCAATACTACCCAAAGAAATTTACACATCTAATGCAATCCCAATCCAGATTCCAATGACATTCTTCAAAAAGATGTAAAAGACAATTACTAACTTTATACGGAAAAGAAAGAGACCCAGGATAAGCAAAGCACTGCTTAAAAAGAAAACAAGGTTGGAGGCCTCTCACTTCCTGATTTCAAAATTTACTACACGGCTACAGTGGTCAAAACAGCCTGGTACGGGTACAACGAAAAATACATTGATCAGTGGAACAGAATCGTGAATCCAGAAATTATCCCATCCACATACAGCCAACTGATTTTCGACAAAGTGCCTAGGTATGTTACATGGGGAGGTGATAATCTCTTTAACAGATGGTGATGGCAGAACTAGAAAGTGATATGCAAAAGATTGAAGCAAGACCTTGACCTCACACCCTATACAAAAACGAACTCAGCATGGATTAAAGACCTAAATGTGAATCCCAGAATTATGAAGAAATAGAGACAAATATGAAGGCTCTAATTTATGGCATATACAGACTACCAAACATTTTGAAAATTACACAAACAAAAATTGACAAAATAGAAGATTGGGACATACTAAAAATTAAAACCTTATGTGCATCAAAAGACTTCACCAAAAGAGTAAAAAGGGAACCCACAGAATGGAAAAAAATCTTTTGCAACAACATATCAGATAAGGGACACATTTCTAAAATATGTAGGAAACTACAATACTTCTACAAGAAAAAGACAACTCAATTAAAAAATGGGCACAAAACATGAACAGACACTTCACCAAGGAGGTGCTGCAGGCAGCCAACAAATATATGAAGAAATGTTCAGGATCACTAGCCATCAGGGAGATGCAAATCAAAACAACAATGAGATATCATCTCACACTAGCAATAACAGCAAATATCAAAAAAAGTAGAAGACAATAGATACTGGCAAGGATGTGGAGAGACTGGGACCCTCCTACATTGTTCGTGGGATTGCAAAATGGTCCAATCACACTAGAAAGCAATATGGTACTTCCTCAGAAGGTTGGAAATATGACCAAGCAATTCCTCTACTTGGTATTTACCCACAAGAAATATGAGCCATAACACAAGTAGATATATGCACACCAATGTTCATAGCAGCACTAGTTACAATAGCAAATAGATGGAGACAGCCTAAATGCCCATCAATTGAAGAATAGATAAACAAACGTTGGTACCTACGCACAATAGAATACTGTGCTACCTTGAAGAGCAACAAGGAAACTGCAA
>NW_006408609.1:4137415-4160199 GCF_000296735.1 Chrysochloris asiatica | reverse complement strand
AATCATTGCAGTGAAATGAAATACGATAGGATGAATGTAAAACTGATGTTTTCCCATGTAAATCCACATAATTCACAATAAAAACGTAAAAAAAACAACACAACAAGTATAGGTAGAATGCTTAGAAGCAAGGATTGTGAGACTTTGTCTCATGTACTTTGAATATGATACCGTTTTCTTCTACTGCACATGGGGTTGATATGATTCTGATCCTACCTGGCAGTACTTAGCAACAATAACCTACTACTAGAGGGGGACCTGGACTCAACCATGGCACTTATTTTGATCAATGAAATTTCAGCATTCATGATATAAGCAACATTTTTAATTATTTGCCCTTTGGGATTTTATAATTTTTGCATGTCACTGCTATAAGAAGAACCTATTCCACCTAGCTAGGATGGGGGTGAGAGATGTAGGGAACAACATTTTCCCTGTGAAGTTGCCCAAGGAAAATTCATCTAGGATAGAAATCTCCTATTCTACAAACTGGAGATGAGTAAGTCCAGGTAAGCTAAACTATGTTTAGTCTACATATATATGATGTAAAAGGAAATGTTATTGTTGTTTTGAATTGCAGAATGGTTTATTATGCTGTAGATATGGTGCACAAAACTATCTGCTCTTTTATTGTCATTTTCTGATTAGTAAATGGAGCACATAGAGAATAGGTGCCTGATGGATTCAACTGGTAGGAATGTTGAAATGTTTTTGCCATCCTGTGTAAGTGAAGCTAAAACTTAATGTTTAGAGCTAGGAAAGACTTTAGGTCTAGTTGTTGTTGTTAAGTGCTGTCAAGTCAGTTCTGACCCACAGCGACCCTGCATAGGGTTTCCAAAGAGCAGCTGGTGAGTTTGAACTGCCAACCTTGTGGTTCAAACAGATTTTGCAGTCCAGCGCATTATTATGTTGTGTGGAAAAAGAGTACTTGGTCATCTCAATTAGTTCTAAGCAAAAAGGGATGAAAGGAAACAATTCTACTATATAGCGTAGTGACTCACCATTACACTCTTATAATATCAAGAGGAGAGATTCCTAGATTGGCACAGTGGGTTAATGTGTTGAACTGCAAAGTCAATTTGAATGGTTAAGTTGGCAGTTCAAGCTCAACAGTTGCTCCTCTGAAATGCTAAACAGGGTCACTATGTGTTGGAACAGACTCAACAGCACTTAACAATAACAACAACAAGTACTCATATCAAGAGGAGATATTCCTGATTGACTCCTACATTCTCTCTACGTTGCTGTGGGCATTAAGTGCCAACTAGTCAGTACCAATTTAAAGCTACCCTGAGTAGGGTTTATAAGGAATGGTTTATGGGTTTGAACTGCTAACCTTATGGTCAATAGTCCAGTGCTTATCCTACAGTACCATACCATGGCTACTTTTATTGTTGCTATATGCCATTGAATTAGTTCCAATGCATAGCGACTCTTATTTAAGATTTCCAAGGGGCAGCTACTGACACTGTGATTCAAACCAACTTTGCAATTCAGTATATTAACCCACAAACCACACTAGGACTCCAACTATAACCACTGCTAAATAAGGTATGGAATGTACAAAGTATGAAACTAGGAAAATTACAAATTGCCAAAAATGAAATGGAATGCATAAATATGGATATCTTAGGCATTAGTGAGCTGAAATGGACTGGTATTGGCCATTTTGAATCTGGCAATCACGTGATTTTACATGCTGGGAATTACAAATTAAAGAGGAATGGAATCACATTTTTATCAGCCAGATGAACATCTCAAGATCCAAAACTGGCTGTGATAGGATAATACCAACACTGGCTGTGAAAGGATAATACCCATACACCTACAAGGAAAACCAGTTAATACCACTATTATTCAAATGTAGGCACCAACCACTGAAACCAGTGATGATGAAATTGAAGAATTATACCAACTACTTCAATCTGCAGTTTATTAAACATGTAATAGAGCTGTAATGATAATTACTGGTGATTGGAATGCAAAAATTGGAAACAAAGAAAAAGGATCTGTCATTGATAGAAATGATGCTGGAGATTACATGTTAGAATTATATAAGGCCAATTACTTCTTCATTTACAAATGCCTTTTTAAAAGAATATTAAAGATGACTATACACATGGACCTCACCAGATGAAATACACAGAAATTAAATTGACTACATCTGTTGAAAGAGGTCCTGGTGTGGCACTGTGGGTCAATGCACTGGACTTTAAAGATGCTTTGAACTGAAAGCCCTGCAGTTCAAGCTCACTAGCTGCTCCTGGGAAACTCTATACAGGATCACTATGTGTCAGAATCAACATGACAGCTCTTAATAGCAACAATGTTGAAAGAGACAGTGGAAAAGCTCCATATCATCAGCAAAAACAAGGCCAGGGGTTGACAGTGGAATAGACTATCAATTGTTCATGTACAAGTTCAGGCTGAAGCTGAAGAAAATTAAAACAAATCCAGGAGAGTCAAAATATGACATTGATTATATCTCACCTGATTTTAGAGAGCAGCTGAAGAGCAGATTTGATGCATTAGACACTAAAGACCAAATACCAGAAAAGTTGTGGAATGACATCAAGAATGTCACACAGGAAGAAAGGTCATTAAGAAGGCAAGAAAGAATGGATATCAAAAGGGACTCTGAATCTTGCTCTCCAGCTTGCAGATGCTAAAGCAAATGGAAGAAGTGAGGCGGTATAAGAGCTGAACAGAAAGTTTCAAAGGACAGCTTGAGAAGACAAAGTTAAATATTATAATGAAATGTACAAAGACCTGAAGTAAGAAAACCAAAAGGGAAGAACACTGTCAGCACTCAAACTGAAGGAAGTGAAGAAAAAATTCAAACCTTGATTTACTGTATTGAAGGATTCTATGGGCAAAATATGGGATGATGTGAAAGCATCAAAAGAAGATGGAAGGAATATACAGAGTCACTGTACCAAAAAGAATGGTCTATGTTGAACCATTTCTAGAAGTAGCATATGATCAAGAGCCAATGATCTTGAAGGAAGAAGTCCAAGTTGCATTGAAGGAATTAGCAACAAACAAGATACCGGTAATAGATGGAATACAGATTGAAATATTTTAACAAACTGATGCGGCACTGAAGGCACTCACTCATCTATGCCAAGGAAGTTGGGACACAACTACCTGGCCAAATGATTGGAAGAAATGTGTATCTGTGCCCATTCCAAAGAGAGGTGACCCAGTGGAATGTGGAAATCATCGGAAAATGTCATTGATATCCCATGCAAGTAAAGTTTTACTCAAGGTAATACAAAAATGGCTACAATCATACATTGACAGAGAACTTTCAGAGGTTCAAGTGGTATTTAGAAGAGGACATAGGGATATCATTGCTGACGTCAGATGGGTCTTGGCTAAGAGCACAGAATACCAGAAAGATGTTTACCTGTGTTTTATTGACTATCCAAAGGCTTTTGATTGTGTGGATCATGACAAACTATGGAAAATATTGTGAAGTTTGAGTATTCCAAAACACTTAATTGTGCTCAGGAGGAACCTGTACATAGACCAACAGGCAATTTTTCCAACAGAACAAGGGAACACCAAATGGTTTAACATTAGAAAGGTGTGCGACAGGGTTGCATTCTTTCACCATATTTATTCAATCTTTATGCTGAACAAATAATAAAAGAAGCTGGAGTATATTAAGAAAAACATGGCATCAGGATTGGAGGAAAACTCATTAATAACCTATGATATGCAGAGGGTACAACCTTGCTTGCTGAAAGCAAAGAAGACTTGAAATAATTACTGATGAACATTAGAGACCACAGCCTTCGATATGGGTTGCATCTCAATGTAAAGAAGACATAAATCCTTACCGCTGGACCAATAAACAACATTGTTATCAATGGAGAAAAGATTGAACTTGTCAAAGACTTCATTTTACTTGGACCAACCATCAACACTCATGGAAGCAGCAGTCAAGAAATCAAATGATGTATTTCGTTGGGCAAATCTGCTGCACATGACCTCTTTAAAGTTTTGAAGAGCAAAGATGTCAGTTTGAGGACTAAGGAGTGCCTGACCCAAAGCATGGTATTTTCAATAGCCTCATATACATGTGAAATTGGCCACTGAATAAGGAAGACCATAGAGGAATTGAAGCATTTGTGTTATAGTGTTGGGGGGAAATATTGAAAGTACCATGGACTTCCAAAAGAACAAACAGATCTGTGTTGGAAGAAGTACAGAGAAAGTGCTCCTTGGAAGCCAGGATGACCACACGTCATCTTTCAGACTTCAGACGTATTTTAAAGAGGGACCAGTCATTAGACATGGATACCATGTTTGGTAAAGTGGAAGGTTGGAGAAAAAGAAGAGCCCAAATGAGATGGATTGGCACAGTGCGACAGTGATGGGCTCAGGTGTAGCAATGATTCTGAGGCTGGCCCAGGGCTAGACAGCATTTCATTCTGTTGTGCTAAAAAACAATTCCTTGGCACAGATTTTTGTTGTTGTTGTTTTACAAACTGGTAGTTTATTTCAAAACTTTTTTCATAGTATAGTATGTTAACTATTAATGCTACTTACCTCTGAGTCAAAGCAGAGAGGTGTGGAAGATCTATGTTTTTATTTTCAACTCTAAGCTATTTATCTTTTAATTAAAAGCACATAGTATGTTTTTGATGAGGAATAAAATTAAAACTAAATACATGGATATTTGCCAGCATCAGGTGAAGCACAACAAAGTTAGTACAAAACCAGGGTCTTCACTCAGAAAATAAATTGTATTAGTATATCGTTCTGCCAATTTATTTGTGAAAACAACTGCAGAGAAAAGGTGAGCATAAAGAACATTAGCAACATTCGCTGGGTTAAATAGGAGTACAGTTAGTCTTTAGAATCCCCAAACAATTCCATGCTAATATTTTGGTAGCGTAGTGGTTATGAATTGGGCTGTGATCCACAAGGTCAGCAGTTCAAAACTACCAGCTGTTCCACGGTAGAAAGATGAGGCTTTCTGCTCCTATAAAGATTTGCAACCTCGGAAACCCTGTACAGGGTCACTATGAGTTGGAACCAACTCCACAGCACATAACAACAACAACAACAAATTTTGAGTCCATAGTCATGATGTCACTTTCTCCTTAAGGAAATGGTAGTTGAATTGAAGAGAATGTTAACTAAAAAGACAAGTGCTTATTTGTTTACTATTAATTAAACAATTAATAGTAAGCACATTGTTTACGGAATTGTTTACTAAATTAACGTATTGAAAAGAAAAAACGAGTTTGTTAAAAACAACTACCACAGAAACATAATCTTGTCCAAACTTGCATTTACAGCTTGAAAAACAACCCTTTTAAATGACGTAAGAGTTCAGTTAACCATGATTGTGGACTTAAGGAAATTATTTACATTTGTTTGACTAAGTGACATTTGAATCAAATGACTCTTGGTCCATAGACAGAATTGTCGTGTAGTTATTACAATAAGGAACTGGAACATTAATATACTTTTTTGTACTCACAGAAAAATAGCTCCTTCACAGAAAAAGAATATCAGATAACTAAAAGGGCCAAAGTGATATTTCAGATCAATTATTCCCACATTAAAATTAATTATTTTTTTCTATTTAGTTACAGTGAAAAAGACAGGAGTAATTATTTTGGCTAGAGATTGACGAATCCCTGGTGGCACTCTGTACTAGACTGCTAATTGAAAAGTCTGTGGTTCAAACCCATCCGTCAGTCCTTGGGAGAAAGATAAGGGTGTCTGCTCCCATAAAGATTTACAGTTTCACAAACCCTATAGAGCATCACTATGAGTAGGAATCCACTTGATGGCAGGGGGTTTGTTTTTGGGAGTTGGTGGCATCATTGGTAACCTCAGCTGCTAACTGAAAGTTGGTGGTTCAAATCTACCTAGCAGGTCCATGGGAAAAAGACCTGGAAACCTGTTCCCATAAAGATTACCGTCAAGAAAATCCGATGGTGGCAGCTCTACTCTGTTACCTGGGGTCTCTGAGAATAAATTGACTCAAAACTATCTAAAAGCAGTAGAAGGAGATCGGATTTTTTTTGTAAATTCAGAAATTTTTTTCTTATAATTAATTTACTAGTTTCTAGAAAAATTTTATTTAAGATGAGATAATCTCAAAGCTTGGCACAGATATTGAGGCCTTTTTCTGATCAGTGCAGTTTTTTATATTTTTAAAACTTCCTCCTAGTAAAACCCATAATTGTCCTGCATCCTTTGAGAAAATGTATCCAGATTACCCTTTTCGTATCACAAAAACCAGTCTCCTATACTTTTTAAGCTGCCATCTGCCTTGCTCATTGTTAAGTTCTTTCTGGCCTTCCTTAAAATGTTTGTTCCATCTAAAAGCTATTGTTTATGTTGGTTATCATTCCAGTAAACTTCTTTTAAAGCTTCATGTTTTGGGTAGATGTGCATTTGAGTTTTGAGAAAAAATTAATACTACTCCTGACCTCAAAATCATTTTTTTCCTGTGATTCAAAAAGTCTCTTTATTTTGAACACACCTTAACGACACTAGAACAACTGCATTGAGAGAATTTGTCTGTAGTCATACACTGATTGCTGAGATATGCATAAAAATGTTCTGTTTGGAATAAACCTGTAAATTGATCTACTGGAACCTGAGAAGCAATACTTTTTTTTACTTACCACTTAGTTAACAGATACAAAAGAGGTGATTTCAGAAAAATTTCATTTGGTATCAATATGTTACTTGAATCCAAGGCCCTAGTCATTTGCTTGTTGTAGACTATCTTATGAATGAATTGCTTACCATTCCTTAATAAAAGTGTATTTTGATTCCACATATTTATAACATTGTTCCATCTGAAAGATTTCACTTAATTTGTAGGTGAAAATTTGAACCAGGGTAAATGATATACTCTTTAAAGTTAGATAGGTTCATTATATGGATATTGTAGAAATTTCTCACTAAAAGAAGTTACAGATATTATCTGTAAAATATGTGTATGTGTTTTGTTTGTTTGAGTGCATACATTACTACAATGAATATGCTATCTGACTACCAAAATTACTTGCATTCTGAGTTGGTTTCTTTTTATGTGCATCTTCCATCCCTGAAAAATCCTGAAGGACTAAATGTTACATTTATGTCCATTGCAAAGTTCCTCACAGTTCTTACTGTTGAAATTATAGTAGTTGCTGGTTTTCTCTTTCCCATTTACTTGTCCTTTGTCTGTTTTCACACTCCTCCTGGCTGTGTAATCACTCATTCGCTCTCATTTATCACAGCCTTTCCGGGTCCTCGCTGCACTATCTCCTCATTTTTGTCATGGTGCACTGGTACATTACAAATACAATTAAACCTCTTATGATACTGCAGCTTTGGCCAACACATCCCAGCTTCAAGGTTGAAAGATTTCTGATATTGCCTCTGATATCAGTTCTTTCCCATTTATCGGCAGTGTCTGGACTAATGCAGTACTGTTGCATTAATTAAAGGAAGCATCTAGTAATACTGCTGTTTTTGCCAGTCTGACACTGAATCAGGGCCCTGATGCCTGCTCATGTTTTAAGAACCATTTATCACCCATGTCATCCCAAAGCAGCCAGCTGTCTGAGCCAAAGCTCATTTGCATTTCATCAACCACAAGCTCTCTTTCCCCATCTCACACTCAAGTCTTTGTATAGCAGCTTTAATTTTTTTAGAGCACATTTTTTGAAGGCGCTTAGCTAAAATTAGTATGCTACATAGAAAGATGATTTGAATACCAGACACAAGTCTCCTTATTGATTGTAGCCAAAATAAGTAACAGAGATGGTGCATTGGATTTGCTCTTTCACTTGGTGAAAGGAGTAAAGTGATGTAACGAGTATCACACTCCCAACATTACTACAAGGATTTCATCAATATTCCTACTTGATGGTAAACATAAAGATTTACTTTCATTTTCTGATTATGAAAATAATTTATTATAGTAACAAGTGAAATATATATGACTCAGTTTCATCATTCATTTTAAACTTGGTCATGTGTTCTCCCTACTAACCTACATTATAGTTTACTACTAGCTCACATTATATAACCTTATATAATCTTCTTACCCACTAATGCTTTTAAAGACAAGTCTGACAGTGGCTCAGAATTTCTCAAACCAGAGGAAGATCAATATATTAAACCCTGCAATTTGAAACTATTTTGAAATAAATTTTGCATTTGTTCTCTTAATTTCAAAACCTATATAAGTAATACCCCTATTTTCTTTCACATGTGTACATTTTTGATAAATCAAACTTTTAATTCATTCATTCATCATCTGTTGAGATCATCTGCTTTTCTTCTTTCTATGGGAAAAAGACTAATCCTCCATTTCCTGGAATCCTCATAAGAAATGTTTTTTTCGAGAATCATATGTATAATACTTGACTATGTATTTGTGTAGAGAGACAGAGAGAAACAGAGAGAAGACAAATCTTTAACTCATTGTGGTATGGGAACCCATTTATTTTCAATGTTTTGCCTAAACCAAATCTCTGGAGACCATTTTTAGAGGTGACCATGCCCTTTTATGTTCTTGCTTCTTAACCCAGATGGTCAGTAACAGTGGACACCTGTCTCCCACTGAGACCATTTGATAAAGGTCATTTAACAGCTTTTCCTGTTAATACCTTTTCATCACTGTGGGGTTAGTTTCAGATCCCATTCAATAGCCTAGAAACTTGAAAGTGCTGTATCCATAACTAATCCCTTGGGATTTCTAGTTCTCATTAGGTAATTATTTCAACAAGTTGCTCTCTGAAAAGAAAGTAGTCTTGAGGAATTTCTATTTTATTTTATATAAAAATAAGAATTATATATATATTACATTTAGTTTGTATTCCAAATACATTTTAAGGTTATATGATTTAAGTTTTTGTCTACCACATATCATTTAGAATTAAAAAATCAAATACATTCAAATAATCTATGTGAAAATAAATTTTAAATCAATGGTTCGGGCAAAAGTTTGTGATTTACTGGTATGTTTTTTGACAATCTTCCTACTCTTTTCTTACAATTTTTTGCACATTATCAAAACAGTACAGTGAGTTTTAGTAGACATAATCATGTTCTAAAACTCTTAATTCATCAAGGGTAATATAAAGTATTACATAAGTTCCATGACATTATTTTATTTTCATTTTGAAATGTCCAGTTAACACTTGAATTCGCATTGATTCTTTCAACAGTAAACTAGTTCTCTTTAGCTTCTGTGTTGCTCATATTTACAGAGATTCATGAGAGAGATTTTATTCTTTTAAATTTTAGAATATCGTCTTCTAATGCTTTATTTTTTTAAATCTATTTTCTTTCATATTTATGAACTAAACTTATAGCTTAAAGCTGAAACTTTTCCCTCAGTTTTGGTGCATATAAATCTCTTTTTACATGATACAATTTCTTGCCATGGCAAGGCTATTAAAATATGCTCACATTTGTGTAGATTGATTGTTTCCATTATAACATTTTTGTAAACATTTTGCCTTTGATTAATTTGCTTTCTTATGTTTTCATGATCCTTACCATATCAAGGATTTTAAAAGATGGATTAAGGACTTCTGACACTAAGAAGTATGTATTTAATGAAAACTAACTCTTCAACCTGAGTAGTTTATTATGTGCTTCTTTAGAAAAAGCATTCTAAAATTATAATGGAAAACACTGGTTGGTGTTAAAATGGGTTGTTTTAAAAATTAAATACTGTTTGGATGTGTGCATGAAAGCATATTTTTATGATAAACTTTTAATTTTAGTTATAGATTTACAGAAAACTTGCATACATAGTTACATGTTTCTTTCACATCCAACTTCTATTTTTAAATGACCTTATATCAATATACTTTGTCACAATTGATGAATAAATGTTATTGTATTTGTTAGCTACATTGGAATTGGATTCTTAATCGTTGCTACGTCTTGTGCAATGAAATGAAAACCTGCCCAGTTCTGAGGCTAGGACTGCTGTGGCCATAGGGTTTCTTTGGCTCATCTTTAGCAGTAGATCACCAGGCCTTTCTTTTAGTCTCTCAGTCTAGAAGCTCTGCTGAAACACAGTCAGCATTACAGCAACACACAAGCCTCAACTGACAGTTGTGTGGTGACTGCATATGAGGTGTGTTGACCAGGAATTGAACCAGGATATCTTATATGGAAGGTGAAAATCTTACCACTGAGTCACCAGTGTCTCACTAGTGAATCAATGTTGTTATAGTTAAATGCCGACAAGTTTGTTCTGACTCTGAGGTGTGGCTGGTGAGTTTGAACCTAGGACCTTGCCACTCAAAGTGACCTTTCAGTCCAGAATAAATCAATACTGATCCATTTTTATTAATAAATATCTACACTTTACTAAGGCATCATTAGTTTTGACTTAATTGCATAATTCCATTTCGATAAGAAAAAAGTATCTGTTATTTATCTACATGTTGGATTTCTCCTTGGCGGGGGTGCGGTTAAGGGAAAAAGAGGACCTATATGTCTCAACTGTAACATTGAATTTTCAGTTTTAACCAATGCTGCTCTCCAAATTTTGATAGATATCTGATTATTATGGGTTGAGTTTTGTGCTTCCAAATTATGTATTGAATATACTAATCTGTGGTTATAGTTCCATTTGGGATTGGGTTGTTGTTATGAAAATGAGTCAGGATATAGAATGCACTTTGAATCATTTCTTTTGTGATATAAAGGAGATTAAGCAAGCAACTAGCAATAGGGAAGACAAGGGAAGATTAAAGCCAAGTCACATGGAAATCTCTAAGGAAACAAGGAAAGCAGAAGAGACAAGGACCTTCCCCTGAGTTGACACAGAGAGAAACTCTTCCTCTAAAGATAGTTGCTTGAATCCAGACTCCCAGCTTCATAAATAGAAAAAATAAATTTGTAATCATCACTTCCACCCATTTGTGGTATTTCTGTTTTAGTAGCACTAGATAACTATGAAAATTTGATATCAAAAGAGGGGTTACTGCTCTAAAGGATACTTAAAATATGGAAGTGGTTTCAGATTTGGGTATTGAGGTAGAAGTTCGAAGAATTTTAAGGAGCTCTGGTAGCATAATGGTTACAAATTGGGCTGTGAACTGCAAGGTCAGCAGTTCGAAACTACCAGCTGTTCCACAGGAGAAAGATAAGGCTTTCTGCTCCCGTAAAGATTTAAAGCCTCGGAAACCCTGTACAGGGTCTCCATGGGTTGGAACCAACTCCACGGCACATAACCACCACCACCACCACCACCACATGCTAAAAGCCTAAATTGCGTTGAAGAGACTGTTGGTAGAATTATGAACATTAAAATCCGTTCTGATGAGGGCTCAGAAGGAAGTGAGGAGAGCAATAAAATATCAATGTAGACAGCATATATGGCTCAGCAACATAATGTTTCTAGAAATATGTCTGTTAGATGTGCCTTTGCTGAAGGTTTGAAAGAAAATGATGAAAATGTGATTGAGCAATGGAAGAAGGGTGATGACTTTTATGCAGTGGTGAAAAACTTGTCTGAATTATCTTCAAATATTTGATGATGACAGAACTTGTGATGGTGAACTTAAATATTTAGCCAGGGAGATTTCTAAGACCTTAAAGGATCCATGTTGTTTCTCCTTGCCTCTTGTGGTAAAATGTGAGATGAAACAGATGGACATAAAAATGAACTGTACACAATAAAAACAGAATTTATTATTGCTATTTTTAAGTGCTATCAAATCAGTTCCCACTCCATGACTGCATGTACAACAAAATGAAACACTAACTTATACTGCAGCATCCTCACAATTGTTGTTACACTTGAGCCCATTGCTGAGGTCACTGTGCAAATCCATCTCCTTGGGGGTCTTCTACTCTTTTGCAGGGCCTCCACTTTACCAAGCATGATATTCTTCTCCAGGAACGGGTACTTCCTGTCAACAAGTCAGAAGTATGAGAGACAAAGTCTTGCCATCTTGACTTCTAAGGAGCATTTTTTTACCAACACAAATTTGTTTGTTCTTCTGGCAGTTCATGGTAATTTCAATATTCTTCTCCAACATCATAACTCAAATGAATCAATTCTTCTATGGTCTTCCTTATTTGTTGTCCAACTTTCAAATGCATATGAGGCTATTCAGAATACGATGGTTTGGATGCACCTTAGTCCTCAAACTGACATGCTTGCTCTTGAACACTCTAAAGAGGTATTGCAACAGATTTGCCAAATGCAATATGTCATTTGTTTTCATGAGTGTTGAATGTGTTTGCTTTCATGAGTGTTGAATGTGTATTCAAGCAAAATGAAGTCTTTGGCCACTTCATTCTTTTTTACACTTATAATGATGCTATTTTTTGGTGCAATGGTGAGGATTTTTGTTTTCTTTATACTGAGGTGCAATCCATATTGAAGGCTGCAGTCTTTGATCATCAGTAAATACTTTAAGCTCCCTTTGCTTCCACCAATCAAGTTTATGTTATCTGCATACAACAGGTTGTTAATGAGTCTTCCTCTAATACTTATGCCACATTCATATTCATATAATCCAATTTCTCAGGTTATTTGTTCAGCATACAGATTGAATTAGTATGGTGAAAGGATACAACCCTGCATACACCTTTCTTGATTTTAAACCACTCAGTATCCTCTTGTTCTGTTTGAATGACTGTCTTGTGGTCTATGTACAGCTTCCTTATGAGCACAATTAAATGTTTTGAAATACTCATCCTTTATAATGTCATGATCCACACAATTGAATGTTTGTGCATAACAATGAAATTTTCAACACTATTCAAAGTAATCTACAGATATAACACAATCCCAATCTAGATTCTTACATTAGTCTTTAAAGAGATGGGGAAATTATCACTAAAGTTATGTGGAAAGGACAGATACCTCAGATAAGCAAAGAACTGCTTAAGAAGAAGGACAAAATTGGATGTCTCACTGCCTGATATCAAAATTTACTACATAGCCACAATGGTCAATACAGCTGGTATTGGTACAACAAAGGATACATAGATCAACGGAACAGAATTGAGAACCCAGAAGTAAATCCATCCACATATATTCAAATGATCTTTGACAAAAGACCAAAACACATTAAATGGGGAAGAGCTAATGACTTCATTAAATGGTGTGGTCAAAACTGGAAATGCATTTGCAGAAGAATGAAGCAAGACCCATATCTCACACCATACACAAAAACAAACTCAACATGGATAAAAGACCTAAATATAAAACCTAGATCTATAAAGATCACCAGTGAAAAAGAGAGGGACAAACATAGGGGCTCTAATACATGGCATAAATATACTATCAGACATTACAAAACCCACACAAATAGTAGGTAAAATAATAGATGACTGAGACCTCATTAAAATTAGACACTTCAGTGCATCAAAAGATTTTTACAAAAGAGTGAAATGAGAGCCTATGGACTAGGAAATAATTTTTTTGCAATGACATATCAGACAAGGGAATAGTACCTAAAATTTATTGAAAATGAAAATACCTCTACACAAAAAGACAGACAATCCAATTAAAAAATGGGGACAGAACATGAATAGAAACTTAACCAAGGAAAACATTCAGGCAAGCTGAAAACATAAGAAGAAATGATCATTAGTCATTAGAGAAATGCAAATCAAAACAACAATGAAATATTATTTCACATCAGCATTAATAGTGAAGTTCCAAAAAGTAGAAAATAACAAATGGTGGCTGTGATGTGGGGAGACTGGGTTCCTTGTACATTGTTGATGGGACTGTAAAATGGTTCAACCAATGTGGAATATGGTATGGTGCTTTGCCAGAATGTTGGGATTAGAAATACCATATGACCCAGCAATCCCTTTACTTGGTGTTTATCTACAAGTAATATGAACCAATACATGAGGAGATATATGCACATCTATATTCATCACAGCACTATTCACAATACCAAAAAAATGGAAACAGCCTAAATGCCTAATCAATGGAAGAATGGATAAAGAGACTTTGATACCTAACCACAGTGGAATGCTATGCAATGTTGAAGAATAACAATGAATCTGTGAAACGCCTCATAACATGGATGAACCTGAAGGACACTATGCTGAGTGAGTTTAGCCAATCACAAAAGGACAAATATTTTATGAGACCATTATTACAAGAATTTAAGCAAATGCTTTCCTATTAGAAGGAACATTCTTTGATGGTTGCCAGGAGTGGGAGGGAAGGGAGAGTAATTCACTGGCTAGAGGGTAGACACATGTTAGCTCAGGTAACAGGGAGGGCAACATACAAGAAAAGGGAGAGGGACAGAAGAATGATGAAGTTAGGTGAAGACGCAGAAAGATTTGCATGAGCGTACATGTCACCCTCCCTTTTCTTGTATACTGCTCTCCCTGTCACCTGAGCATGCTTGGAATAACATGTTCTGTGCATAGATACATGGACTGAGACATATGCTGAATGGGTAAGGGAAGCAGAATGGGTTATAGATATATTTATTTTTCACACAAATATGTAAGAACTTGAAAGAAGACATTTGTACATGGGTATTTACCTTTCCTGCAAACAAAACTATGAATGTGGTAGAGCATACAGTGGGCAAAATGATGAACACATCTTAAATTATCAAACATATTAAGGCAATGAGTTGTTGGACCTAGGGGCTCAGCACCATAATCTTAGGGGACACCATGGTTTATTCACAGAGCATTGTCCACAAAGACAATGTTCTACATCCTAATTGGTGAGTGGCATTTTGCATCTTATTAGTTTGTAAGTGGCCATCTAAAGTTGCAGCTATTTGTATCCTTATGTGTGGAAGAAAGAAAAATGATAGTAATAGAAGAGGTTTGGGATTAACTAGTCTGATGAGCTAATGGAACAACTGAATATCAGTTCCTATGACTCTGAGACTCTAAGAACTAGACAGTCCCTGGCTACAACTACCAATTACTCGGAAAGGAATCACATAAAAGGTTTCTGCATAGAGTGGAAGAAAATATGGACCAAAACTCAAAATTATTTTAAAAAGAAAAAGATAAAGACCTGCCTTCTTGATCAGAAAGAAACTGAAGGAACCTGAGACTATGGTCCTCGACGAACCTTCAAGTCTGGAAAGGGACTCACCCTCAAAGTCCAAATTTCTACCAAGCAATAGATAGAAATACAGTTGGAGAGAGGAGGGACAACTAGTAGGGCATGCTCGTCATGGAATGGTCAATTATTCAAAATTAAAAAGGTAAACATTTTCCTAAGGACAAAGTTGAGAAAGGATGGGAAGTTGAGTGTAATGCACTTTGTTTCATCTAAATGACCGCAATCCCCTGCATTCAGCAACAGTTATTGCTATCATTGAGATGAAACACAGTGTATGATTTGTTGAATGTAAAACTGATGATCTTGTCTATAAACTTTCAGTCATCTCATGATAAAAAGTTTTTGTTTTTTTAACTTAAGCCTTTGAATGATAGATCTAATCAGCTGCCACAGTGGAAAACCTGTCAACTTAGATTGCAGGTGACAGAAAAAGAACGGATGTTTTCTGCCTCTTAGAATTGTGCAGACAGCTAACAGGCCAAAGGAGCTACATGTGTTGTCTTCAAAGGAAAACAAAAACAAAAACCCATCCTTGGAGCAATTTAAAGACTAGCAGAACACTTGGAAACAGCACAAAGTAGGGCCATGATCTCTCAGATTTGAAAGAGTTGCATCTTCACTACCTCAGCCTGGAGAGTGCTGCTACTGTAAATTGTACAGGGAGTGTGTGACAACAACCCAAGGATGAGGTGACAGAACTGCCATACCTAAGGTGTTGGGAACAAGGGAGTGGGGGAGCAGATGTGCCTTTCCATTGGTCCTGGAAGGCAGACCTGAATCTCAAGGTTGAGGGAACTCAATTTACAATCCAGAGATCTTCAACAACACCCAGATATTGGAGGCTGGGATTATTGCCCAGATGTTTTAGAGAACGAAGGATTATTTTCAAATCTTGAGAGCTAATATTATGTGTTCCACTGGGTTTTTGACTTGATTATTGTTGTTGTTAAGTGCCGGTCAAGTGGATTCTGATCCATAGCTACCCTGTATAGGGTTTCCAAGGAGCAGCTAGTGAGCTTCAACCGCCGGCCGTGCAGTTCAAACGGCTTTGCAGTCTGGCGCATTAACCCACAGCGCCACTTGATTGTTGTTGTTATGTGCTGTGGAGTCGGTTCCGACTCATAGCAACCCAGCACAGGGTTTCCGAGGCTGTTAATCTTTAGGAGAGCAGAATACCTCATCTTTCTCCCGCGGAGCAGCTGGTAGTTTCGAACTGCTGACCTTGCTGTTCGCAGCCCGATTCATAACCACTACGCTACCAGAGCTCCTACAGCGCCACTTGATAAGTACCCATTATTTCTTATTTCCTCCCAAATTTCTCCTGTTTGAATAAAAATGTCTGCTTTATGTCTGTTCCACCAATGTACTTTGGTAACACACATCTGGCTGTCTAGAATTCACATGCTTGCAAATGAAAAAATAATTTTGTCCCAGAAAAGAATATGCCTAAACTCTCATCCATACTTGATTTAGATATTTCAGAAGACAAGATTTTGGACTTGAATTATTTGGGATGATGCGAATAGATGAAATCTATTTACATGCAGAAAGGAAATGAATTTTTGGGGCCTACAGGATGAAATGTTATGGATTGAACTGTATGTCCAAAAGTATGTGTTGCAAATTCTAACCACAACACAGCTGCTCCTCGGATACCTTATGCAGGGTCACAATGGGTTGCAACTGACTCGATGGCACTTAACACCAACAACAGTACCTTTGGCGATAGTGATGCAGCTCCGTGGGCACTCACTCTTCCAAGTCCAGAAGACAACGACCTGGACTACTGATTGGAAGAGATCTATATTTGTACACATACTAAAAATAAGTGACCCAACAGAATGCAGAAATCAATGGACAATATATCATAGGCAAGTAAAATTATGCAAAAGGTAATTAAAAAATGACTGCAACAGTATATTGACACGGAACTGCCAGAAGCTCAAACCAGATTCAGATGAAGACGTGGAATGAGTGATATCATTGCTGATGTCAGATGGATCTTGGCTGAAAGCAGAGAATACTTGAAAGATGTTTACCTGTGCTTTATTGACTATGCAAAGGCTTTCTATTTGCATATTGATTATGCAAAAGCTATGGACAAGATTGTGGAGAATGAGTATTCTGAAACACTCAATTATGTTCATGAGGAACCTGTACATGCAATGAGAAACAGTTGTTAGAACAGAACAAGGGGACACTGAGTGTTTTAAAATTAGGAGAGTTGTGCACAAAGGTTATATTCTTTCACCATACTTATTCAATCTGTATGCTGAGCAAATAATCCAAGAAGCTGGATTATAATGAAGAAAAATGTGGCATCAGAATTGGAAAAAGAGTCATTAACAATTTGTGCTATACAAATGATACAACCTAGTTTGTTGAAAATGAAGAGGATTAAAAATATTTATTGATGAAGAAAAAAGACCACAACCTTTGGTATAGGTTGCAGCACAATGAAAACAAAAATCCTCATCACTGGAGCAATAAATAACAGTATGATAAATGAAGAAAAGATTGATGTTGTCAAATACTTTATTTTGCTTGATCCACCATCTAGATTCATGGAAGCAGTAGTCAAGAAAACAAACAACGTAGTGCATTAGGCAAATCTGCAGCACAAAACATTGTTAAAATGTTCAGGAGCTAAGTTGTTAGTTTGAGGACTAAGGTGTGCCTGACCCAAGTCATGGTGCTTTCAAAAGCCTTGAATATATGTGAAAGTTGGACAATGAATAAGGCGAACTTGACTTGCAGTATTGAAGATTTCTACGGGGAAAATATTGAATGATGAAGAAAGCATCAAAAGGAGATGCAAAGAATATACAGAGTCACTGTACCAATAAGAAATGGTCAAATTTCAACCATTTCAAGAGGCATCATATGATCAAGAGCCAATGGTATTCATAAGGTTTTCCATGACTAAATATTTGGAAGTAGTCCGTCTCTCCTTCTTCTTAGTCTATCTTAATCTGGAAGCTCATCTGAAACCTGTCCACTTGTGGGAAGATGGGGGGCTGCTGGTATTTAAAACACCAATGGCATAGCTTCCAAAATCACAGCAACATGCAAGCCGTCAGAGTACAACAAACTGACAGATGACTGACAGATAAACGGTGGAGAAATTAGATAGCAAAAGCTAAAGAGACAGACTTCCCCAGGAGTTGACAGAAAAATCCTTCCCTGAATTTGAATTTCTAGGCTGTGTGAATAATTAAATTCTAAATCATTTGGTTTAGGGCAGGGTGCAGTAGACTGCAGAATTCCCCTAGCATCATTTTGAGGCTTTACATAAGCTTACATGCCACTTGAGTTCTTTATGTTACTTCAACAATGTGGCTATACCTAGAAAAGCCTGAGAAAGCCTAGAGAATGGCCGTTTGCCCTCAGGCAATGGGTTTCCTCATCTAGGATTATGGTCTTTGTTTTGTCTTTTCTTGTTCAAGACTTAATAAAAGGGTCTATTCATAAAAGGGTGTTGTAGGATACGCACTAGACTGCTGGGTCAGTTTGAGCCACAATGTTGGCAATTCAAACTCACCAGCAGTTCCTCAAAAAAACTATACAGGGTTGTTATATGAGAGAACTGACTTGATGGCACTTAACAACAGTAACATAAAATATTTGGGAATCCTGGCATGGCACTGTATGGTAAGCACTGGACTGTTAACTGAAAGGTCAGTGATTTAAACTTACCAGTTACTCCTTCAAAACCCCACACAATGTTAATATGAGTAGAAATCATGTTGACTACATTTAACAACAACTTAAAGTATGTGTGGCATTGTAGGATTAGCACTAAACTGCGAACTACAATGTCATTGTTCAACTCACCCATAGCTCCTTGAAAACTGTTTATGGAGTAGATACAAATCATAAATGACTCACAGCACTTAATAGCAACAATAAAATATATTTTAATCTTGGGTCTTTTTCTCCTAGCACAAATTTCCTAGACTGAGGAAACATATTTCTATTTGTTAAAACCAATCATTTGAAAACTGAGATATTCTATAACCTTACACACATTGTTTCTCCACTTTAAGCCTTAGTTTCTTTATCTAAAAGTGGGTTAAGCAATAATGTAAATAATAGAAGAAAGACTACAGAAGAACTGATGCATTTGAGTTATGGTGTTAGACGAGAATATTAAAAGTACCTTGGACTGTCAAAAGAACAAAGAGATCTGTGTGGGAAGAAGTACAGCCAGAATGCTTCTTGGAAGCCAGGATGGTCAGACTTCATCCCTCATACTTGGGACATATTATCAGGAAGGACAAGTCCCTGGAGAAGGATGTGATCTTTGGTAAAGTTGAGGGTCAGAGAAAAAGAGGAAGACGGTCAATGAGATGGTTTGGCACAGAGGCAGCAGAAATGGGTTCAGACTACGATTATGAGGTTTGCACAGAACCAGGCAGGTTTTTTTTTTCTGTTGTACATATGTTCGCTATAATTCGGTACCAACTTGATTGCACCTAACAACAGCAACAACAAATGATATAAATAATTAAACAGATAAACTACTTAGTCTGGTGCATTTTAAGTTGTCAGTGAATATACTCTATAAATGTATTTCTCTGAATTATTATCAAATTTGAAATTTGTTGAGCAAGCAGTTTGAGGGTGCTCATTATTACTCACAGAATGCTAGTGTTTCTTCAGATTGATCAGTATGATAATAAAATTAACATTCACCTCATTTCCAGGCATAGCTTGCCATATGACAAACCTAACCTAACAAATAGTCAATTGGGTATCCAGTAATTAAAACTACGGTTCAGCTTCATTGGCTACAATTGTGGCTAAATTAAAAATTTCAGTGAAAATAATTGTGATATTTTTATTTATAAAGTTTAGTTTTACTATTCTTAAAATCACCTGGGGATTACAGTGAAGTAAAAACCTTAAAATTCTGATAAAATGTGGAAATATTTTTTTTTTTTCAATAGAGTTTTTGGTTAGTTTTCATTTAATTTAGGTTGAGTAAGTGGAAAATATGTTGTAGACATTACCAAAGCCTAAGGTTAAGTGAATCTGTACTTAAACTTCTGTCATCAGATTGCTTCATTAATATTTGTCCTTTTTACTACTTGTCTGAGTAAAAAGGAAAATAGATGAAACCAAAATACAAGATTTGAAAGGTAGAGTTTTGGCAATGGTATCAAATAGAAACTTGCAAATGTGGATTAATTTTAACATTAAAAAATATAATAATAATAGTGGATTAATTTTAACATAAAAAATTGTGTATGGTAATGTGGGTGAGGTTTAGGTAGGTATTTTATATCCATTGAGACATTTTTCAGCTTCATGATTTACAAATTGTGAAATGAATATACTTATAAAATTGGAAGCAATATGTAATTCATACATATTGCTGTAATATAGTTTGCTGTATATATAGTTATAAAAGAATATAACTTTATTATTTAAATTTTTGTAGTTAATACATGTTATTTTGTTATAAAAATTATGACATTTTTTTAGCCTGCACATTTTTTTAAATAACTGACTTAAGGTCATTTAAAAGGAGAAGTTTGAAAACAAAGTAATAGAAGGATACCTTAATTAACTTGTATTATGAGATCCACCCTTTATTTATATGTATATGCCTTTCCTGTTCTTAGAATAATGTCTTTTATAAACCAATACATATGTCTTCTATCAACTTCTATTTCAAATATCACATTCAGTCGATATCCACAAGGCTCAGAGACACCCTGTTAAATTGTTACTATCATTGAAAAGTGGTATGAGTTATTCAGCACCAGAAAGAATTTCAGGAACAGTGAGCACCACAGATAGACTTAATTATTAATCATAGGGCATAATAATAAGTGGTCAAAATTTAATCAGATGTAAAACTTAATGAATGTTTCATTAATGGAAATGACCAATTTGTTGAATAATTTTAATTTGCGCATTTTTTGTAAAAAAAAAAACAAAATCCACAACAAAATGATATAAGTGACAATTATATGATCTTACATGAGTGTTTTGCGTTTTCAAAGCATTGTCTATTCATTATTCCATGTAAATATGGGGTAGCTAGAAAGTCCAGTTAAGGCCAATTCAAGAACAGAGTTGAATTGGCTCAAGGAAATGTTTCTACAAATAGATTCTATATTTGAGGTGCTCACTCATCTATGCCAAGATACTTGAAAGACAGCTACTAGGATAAGCAGTTGGAAGTGATCCATATTTGTGCCCATTCCAATGAAAGGTTATGCAATGGTATATGGAAATCATTGAACAATATCCTTTATATTACATACAAGCAAAATTTTGTTGAAGACAATTCAAAAACAGTTGCCAACAGCATATTGACAAAGAACTGCCAGAAATTCAAGCCAGATTTAAAAGAGGATGTGGAACAAGTCTTTCTCTTGTTTGGGAGCACAGCATACCAAAAAGATGTATTGTTGTTGTTGTTGTGAAGTTCCGTCGAGTTGGTTCCAACCCATAGTGACCCTGTATAGGGTTTCTGAGGAGCAGCTGGTGACCTTGAACCGCTGACCTTGCAGTTCAAACGGCTTTGCAGTCTGACTCATTAACCCACAGTGCCACTCCAGGACCTTTTAAAAGATGTATACTTGTGCTTTATTGATTATGCAAATGTTTCCAGCTGTGTGGATCATAAAAAACTATGGAGAACATTGAGAAGATTGGGTGTTCCAGAACACGTAATTGTGTTCATGAAGAATCTGTACCAAGAAGCATTTGCTCAAACAGAAATTAGGGATACCAAATGGTTTTAAATTAGGAAGGTGCATGCCAGGGTTATCCCTTTCACCATACTTATTCTTTCTGTATGATGAGCAAATAATACCAGAAGTTGGATTATATGAAAAAGAATGTGGCTTCAAGATTGCAAGAAGACTCATTTGTTGTTGTTGTTGTTGTTGTTTGTCGTTGAGTCGATTCTGCCCCATAGCGAACCTGTATAGGGTTTCCAATGAGCATCTGGTGAGCTTGAACCACAGACCTTGCAATTCAAACCACTTTTCAGTCTGATGCATTAACCCACAGAGCCATACCAGGACTCATTAGCAACTTGCAATACACAGATAGCACAACCTTGCTTGCTGGAAGAGAAGAGGACTTAAAATACTTACTGATGAAAATCAAAGACTACAGTCTTCAACATGGGTTGTACCTCAATGTAAAGAAAAAAAAATCACAAATGAGCCTAGCAACAATAACAGAAAGGTCAAGACTATATATGTTACGTTGACTAACTTCTATATCCCATTCTACCATTTGTTGTCATTAGGTGCCATTAAGTCAGTTCTGAATTATAGCATCTCTGTGTATAACAGTGAAATGCTGTCCACTCCTTCACCATCCTCACAATTGCTGGTATATTTGATATCATTGTTGCAGTTACTGTGTGAATCTATGTCTTTGTGGGCCTTCCTCTTTTTCACTGGTCCATTACTTTGTCAAGCATACTGTCTCTCTCCAGGGACTTGTTAGGTGCCATTGAGTCAGTAATGACACATAGCGAACCTATGCAAACAGAACGAAACATTGCCTGGTCCTGCATCAACCACACAATCGTTATGATGTCTGAGCCCATTGCTGATGCCACTGTGCCCATCCATCTCATTGGGGGTCTTTCTCTTTTTATCAAACATGACCCTTCTGATAACAAGTCTGAGGTATAAATGATGAAGTCTCACCATCCTGGCTTCCAAGTAGTACTCTGGCTATACTTCTT
>NW_006408609.1:4124223-4136393 GCF_000296735.1 Chrysochloris asiatica | reverse complement strand
TGATTGCTTGTCTTGATGGCTTCCTGGGAACAACTTGCTTGTTCTTGTAGTAGCCAATCAGACTGCCATTTTTGTTTTGGATTTTTCCTGCTGGCCTTTCTTTCAATAAGAATCTTCTATTCCTCTAGTCAATCCAGACGGATCTGCTTGTCCTTTCAAGTAGGAATGTCCCACCTCAGAGGGTTCTGGATGGGGCTTAGGATCCCACCTAAATTCCTATACACTACAAAGGCTCCACAAGAAGCCTATTTCACTGGGCAAGTTCTAGAACTCTTTTTAGGTATTCCAAATAGTTATAGGCTGAAGACAGGCTTACAGACCTTCTGTAATAATGTTTCTTGATATTCCTTTCTTTCCCACTCAATTGTGTATTTTACAGTAGTAAGCAAGGGAAACTAATATAGTCAAGCATCATAACATCATTTCCCCTCTTTTACCCATTCAGACTATATCTCAATCCCTGTGTCACAGAACTCTGTTGTTCCAAGGTTGAACATGCAAAAATTTAGCCCATGCAAATCTGCCTCAGTGTTCCTCTATCTACCTTGTTCTTCCACCCCTCCCCCTCTTGTATATTGCCCTCCCCAATATAGGAACTATGATGTGTCTATCCCCTACCCCGTACTCTACCATACCACATTTGTTCTTTTGGCAATCCATGGTACTTTCAACATTCTCCTCCAACACCATACCTCAAATGTATCAATTCTTCTACAGTCTTCCATATTCAGTGTCCAACTTTCATATACATATGAGAGTATTGAAAATACCAAGGCGTGGGTCAGGTGCACCATAGTGTTCAAACTGATATCTTTGATCTTCATCATTTTAAAGAAATCTTGTGAATCAGATTTGCCTAATGCAATATATCATTTGATTTCTTTCCATGAGTGTTGATGGTTGATCCAAGCAAAATGAAGTCTTTGACAACTTCAATCTTTTCTCCATTTTTATGGATGTTGTTTATTGATCCAGTGGTGATGACTTTTGTTTTCTTTACATTGAGCTGCAACCAGTAATGAAGGTTGCATCTTTGTGGTCTTTGATCTTTACAAGTAAGTATTTTAAGTTCTTTTTGCTTTCAGCAAGCAGGATTATAACATCATTATATCACAGGCTGTTAATGTCTCTTCCTACAATCCTGAGCCACGTTTTTCTTCCTATATTCATTTCTCTGATTATTTGCTCAGCTTATAGATTGAATAAGTATGGTGAACAATTGAATAAGTATGGTGAAAGACTACAATCCCGGTGCACAGCTTCCCTAATATTAAACCATCCCTTGTTCTTTTCGAATAATTGCCTCTTGGTCCATTTACAGGCACATCACAAGCACAATTAAGTTTTCAGGAACACTCATTCTTCGCAATGTTGTCCATAGCTTGTCAGGATCCACATAATCGAAAGCCTGTACATACTCAATAAAGCACAGGTAAACATCTTTCTGGTATTCTCTGCTTTCTCCAAGAAACATCTGATATCAGCAATGATATTCCTCATTCCTTGTCCTTTTCTAAATCTGACGTGAATCTCTAGAAGTTCTCTGTCAATGTACGATTGCAGTCATTTTGTATTCTCTTTAATAAAACTTTACTCACATGGGATATCAAAGATATTGTCTGATGATTTCCATATTTTGTTGGGTCACCTCTTTTTGGAATGGGCACAAATACAGATCTCATCCAGTCAGTTGGCTAGGTAGTTGTCTTACAAATTTCTTGACACAGATGAATGAGTGCCTTCAGTGCTGTTTCCGTTTGTTGAAATATTTCAATTTGTAGTCCATCGATTTCCAGTGCCTTGTTCTTAGCCAGTGCCTTTAATGCACCTTGGGATTCTTTCTTCAGGATCATTGGCTGTTGATCATGTGCTACCTCTTGAAATGGTTGAACATCGACCATTTCTTTTTGTTACAGTGACTGTATATTCTGCCCTTCTTCTATTGATGCTTTCTGCATCATTCAATGTTTTGCCCATAGAATCCTTCAATACCACAAGTAAAGGCTAGAAATTTATTTTTACTTCCCACAGTTTGAGACATGAGTGTGTTCTCCCCTTTTGGTTTTCTAATGGTTTTTGAACAATTTTTAAATAATATTTGACTCTGTCTTCTCAAGCTGACCTTTGAAATTTTCTGTTCAGTTCTTGTATCTCCTTATTTTCATTTACTTTAGCATCTCTCTGCCAAAAAGCAAGATTCAGAGTCTTTTCTGACATCCATTTTGGTCTTTTACTTCTTTCCTGTCCTCTTAATGACCTTTCGCTTTCTTCTTTTATGATATCCTTGATGTCTTTCCACAACTGTTCCTGTCTTTGGATTTAGTATCTAATGCATTAAATGTGTTCTTCAGATGCTCTTTAAATTCAGGTGGGATATATTCAAGGTCATATTTTAGTTCTTGTGGACTTGTTTTAATTGACTTCAGCTTCAGCCTGAGCTTGCAATTGAGTAATTGATAGTTTATTCCAACACCTGGCCTTGTTTTGGCTGACTGTATGGCACTTTCCTGCCATCCTTTTCCACAGACATAGTACATTTGATTTTTGTGTATTTCATCTGGTGAGGCCCATGCATAGGTTGTTTAAAAAATGTATTCACAATTACTAAGTCATTAGTCCTGCAAAATTCTATCATGCTATCTCTGGCATTGTTTCTGTCACCAAGGCTATATTTTTCAACGATTGATCCTTCCTCTTTGTTGCCATCCTTTGTATTCCAATTGCCAGTAATTATCAATACACCTTAATTGCATGTATGATCCATTTCAGACTGAAGACATTGGTAGATTTCTTCAATTTCATCATCACTGGCTTTAGTGGTTGGTGTGTAAATTTGAATAATGGTGGTATTAACTGGTCTTCCTTGTAGGTGTATGGATATTATCCTATCACAGACAGCGTTGTATTTCAGGATAGGTCTTGACATGTTCTTTTTGATGATGAATGCGACACTATTTCTCTTCAAGTTGTCATTCTCAGAATATTAAACCATGTGACTGATTAAACCATCAAATTCAAAATGGCCAATACCAATCCATTTCAGTTCACTAATGCCTAGGATATCATCGTTTATGCATTGAATTTCATTTTTGACAAGTTCCAATTTTCCTAGATTCATACTTTGTAATTCAATGCTCCAATTATTAATGGATGTTTATAGCTGTTTCTCCTCATTTGAGTTGTGTCGCATCAGCAAATGAAGGTCCTGAGGTCTTTACTCCATTTGCATTGTCACGGTCAATGCTACTTTGAGGTTGCAGCTTTTCCACAGTTGCATTTTGAATGTTTTCCAACCTGAAGGGCTTATCTTCTGGCACTATATCTGACAAATATTCTGGTGCTCTTCATTATGTGTCAATATTCAATATTCTTATGTTGAAAGTGTTCCACTGCTATTTATACATTTTTAAGTGACTAAATATTCAGAAGTAGTCAGTCTCTCCTTCCTAATTTGTCTTTGTCTGGATGCTCATCTGAAACCTGTCCACTATGGGTGACCCTGCTGATCTTTAAAATACCCATGACATAGCTTCCTTCCAGAATCACAGCAGCACACAAGTCGCCACTGTTCGACAAACTGACAGACAAATGGTGACTCCAGGGACTGGTCTCTCCTAATATACTATCCAAAGCATTCAAGATGAATTCTCACCATTTTAGCCTCTAAGGAACATTCTGCCTGTACTTCTTTCAAGACGTATTTGTTTATCTTGTGGCAGTCCATGGTAATTTTAATACTCTTCACCAACACTATAAATCAAATTCATTAATTCTTCTCCAATCATCCTTTTTCCACTGTCCACATTTCATATACATATGAGGCAGTTGAAAATACCATGGCTGTGATCAGGCACACCAAAGTCATCAAAATGACATCTTTGCTTCTTAACAGCATTTGACCAATGCCATATGCCCTTTGATTGTCCTTGACTTCTGTTTCCATGAATGTTGTTTGTGGATCCAAGTAAAATGAAATTCTTGACAACTTCAATCTTTTCTTCCTTTATCATGATGCTTTTAAGTGGCTAATATTTCAGAAGTGGAATGCTTCTTCCTTCCTTCTTGTCTATCTTAGTCTGGAAGCTCTGTTGAAGCCTGCTCACCATGGGGAACCCTTCTGGTACTTGAAATACCAATGTCATAGCTCCCAGCATCATAGATATTTACAAAATACCAGTAAGATAAATGGGCAGATATGTGGTGAACTACCAGTTTATGTGCATTCCATATTTTATTTCTCCTTTTCCTTATCTCTTATTGTGGATTGTGTCTCTATAAAAAAGATATGTTGGATTCCTAATCATTGGAGACTGTGACCTTGTTTGGAAGTAGGGGTTTAAAATGAAACAGGAGATGGGTTCTAATCCCATCCCTGTGATATCGCAAACAAGAGGAGAACACAGTCTAGAAATAAAGCTGTGTGTAACTGTGGCAGGCCCAACTGCAAGCAAAGGAATGCTGGGTATTACTGATAACCATCAAAGGTAGAGAAGCTTGGATTTGTTTTTCACTCAGAGCCCTCAACACTGTCAATATTATGATTTGGACATCTGGACTGCAGAATTGTGAGACAATAAATGTCTGTATTTTAAAAGCTACCTTCTTGGTGGTGTTTTGCTATGGAAGTACTGAGAAACTGACATATTCACTACCTTAACAAATTTATCATAGGTTTTAAGTCACACATAGTTTCATTCATGTGTAATTGTATCTAAAAAAGGTTGTTGTTGTTTTTAGGTATTGTTGAATTAGTTCAGACTCATAGTGACCCTGTATAGAGTTTCTAAGGAGCTGCTGGTGGGTTTGAACTGTTGACTTTGTAGTTTGCACTCCAGTGCTGATTCTACAGTGCCACACCAGGAGTCCATAAAAATATTATAGAATATAAATTCTGATAATGATGTGAGGAACAGGCACAAAGCCATTATCTTTTGTTATCTCAGTGAAGGTAGGTTTAGACAAGACAACCTGTGAGGAGATATTTTTTAATGTAAATTTATCTTATTTGTGCTGAAACAAGGCTCATGTATTATTTTTAATTTAAACACTAAAGAGTAGAAAATAAATTCTAAAACGTTTATGTGTTTAATACATTGTAAAGGATATCACAAATATAAAAATTTATTATCCTCAAATTATTGATCCTGACTAAAGAAAACCATTCAGAAGTTACAAGAACTTATTTAAGTAAACAAACAAACCAAAAACAAACTTTAAAAAATAAACAGCAAAAAAATATTTTTCTTTAGTGCTTAATCATTATTAATTGATTAAAAACCTCTAATATACAGCTCCTGGATAAATCTGATCTTTCTTTGGAGGGCAGTGAGGGTGATAGGAGTGGTAAGTGAATAGTGGTTCTGAAGTATATTACATTTAGAATAGATATTTGACATACATGCAGTGTCTTTTAAAAGTTGCTTGTATGTCAAATAATTATTAAATGTATTTTCATGATTCTAATATAAGTGAATCTGAACTAGCATATGGACTACATTTCTTTTAAGTTGCACATGGATTTAAAATGTTGGGGAAAAAAGATCACTTGGCAAATATGTTCTTGGTTTTGAAAAACTTCCAAGTGTTTAAAAGTAGTTTTCAAGTCAATCATATCCATATGTATTCAGGTTTTCTCATCCTCACTGCAGAGGAATGAAAAGAACTACAGTTGGGATAAAATGGTTGGAGATGTGATATGTGTGCTGAAAAAGTAAGACAGTTGATACTCTAAAGAATTCCTAGTAAAGAAATAAATAATTTTTCTTTTTAATGACAACTTTACCAAAAGTTTTAGTACTTTTATTCTTAGCAATATCACAGATGACATTAATCTGTATAAAATAATCCTATAACCACATTTTGCATTGCAAACATTTATATTTATATACAGAAAAAAAAAAAAGGAGCTCTGGTAGCGTAGTTGTTACAAAACAGGCTACTAATCTCACGGTCAGCAGTTTGAAACTACCAGTTGTTCCATGGGAGAAAGATGAGGCTTTCTGTACCCCTAAAGATTTACAACCTTAGAAATCCTATGTAGCGTTGCTAGGAGTTGGAACCAACTCCACGGCACATTACTACCACCGCCATATATGGAAAAATAAAGAAATACAAAATGTGTATAATATTGATATTTTACTTTAGTCTGTGTAAAGTAATGCTCCAAAAGAATGAATTATGACATGAGGTATCAGTTTCAATGCTTTAGCACTGATAAATGATCATTATAAAGCATATTTGGCATATGATTTTGAAATATAGTGAGGTTCCTTTATAACATCTAAAACTGAATCTATGAACATACACTAAAAAATGCTATCATCTATCTTTTTTCTTTTTCTTCTTGTTTATCTATCTGACATTCTGTTAAACAGCTATTTTGAAATAAGTTACTTTAATAAAAAGGAGCAAAATTTTTCATTATTAAAATTTAAAATAAGAAGCTACATTTGGACAATTAGCATATTTTTCCAAATAAGTGACAGGTTATATTTTGTTTTATATAACTTGTCTATATGCATGTAAAATGACACATGAAACACTGTTACAATACAATATATATGGTGTCAATAGTTCCCAATATCAAATGATATTGAAAATTTGGACTTCCACCTCTTTATATGCATTTGGTTGTTGTTGTTGTTAAGTATCGTTGAGTTGATTCTGACTCATAGTGATACTGTATAAGGTTTAGGAGGCTTTAAATCTTTTCAAGAGCAAGAACGCCTCATCTTTCTCTCCTGGAACTGCTCAGCGTCTTGAACCACCAACCTTGTGGTTAGCAGGCGGTACTCATCCTGCAGAATCAAAACACTTCCATATATTTAGCAGTACATTAAAATTGTTTATAATGGGTTTGACTTTGTTTCAGAAGTGAACATAACATTTATCAATCTCTTTTTAATCTTTTTTGGTTTCTTCCATTTTCACTATGCAGACTAAGGAATAGTTAAATATCACTAAATCTGTCCGACTTTGTTTCCAATTCTTTTCAGTGAATGTTTTGGGCTGTAAGATAAACTCGGAATTGCTAACCACCAGGTTGGCATTTCAAACCCACCACCAGTTACTCCTTGGAAACCCTATGCATGGTTACTATGTGTTGCACTTAACAACAGCAACAATGTTTTAAGGCCAGTGAATATAGATGCCATAGCAGTATTCATATTTAATTTGGGATTTAAAAAAAACACAACTTTTATTAATCTAACATCAGATATACAATCTGTTAAGTTTGATGAAAGTCATATTTTTAAATAAAAATGAAAATTTTATAAGGAAATTTATTATTTTGTAGGATTAGTTTCTTATCCTTACTATGTACTCATATTTTGTTGTTGGTGAGTGCCGTCGGGTCGATTCCGACCCATAGCAACCCTGTATAGGGTTTCCAAGGAGCAGCTGGTGAACTTGAACCGCAGACCTTGCAGTTCAAACAGCCTTGCAGTCTGGTGCATTAACTCACATCGCCACACCAGGACTCCACGATATCACTAAAACTTTTTTGACCTTTATTCTTAGAATGTGTTAATAAATGATTATTCTCTTTATCCATCATGTCTACTCTTGCAAGGGTCTCAGAATGGCATAAATGGTTAAGCACTAGACTGCTAGACAAATGGTTGTCAGCTCAAACCCACCTAAAGGCATCTGAGAAAACAGGCCTTTTGATCAACTTTATACGCTTTAGGGACTGTTTCTACTGTGCACACATGGGGTTACTATGAGTAAGAATTGATACTTAACAACCACAACTCTGGCAAGATCTTTCCAGACGGTTCAAATAAATTTCTTGGAAGGTATTAAGGGAATGATATCAAAAACCAAATACAGATAAATGGCTGGATGGGTGAGAAATCCAATATAATATTGAACCAACCAACCAAACCAAATCCACTGCCACTGAGTTGATTTTAACTCACAACAAGAATAAATCACAAGTTGATTCTTACTCAGTAGAACAAAGTAAAAACTGTCCCATAGAGTTTTTGTAAAGGCTATAAATCTTTAAGGAAGCAGACCACCATATCTTTGTCCTACAGAGATGCTGGAAAGTTCCAAATTCTGACTATTTGGTTAGCAAATACTTTAACCACTGAATCACCATGGCCCCTTATATACTGAACAAGGACCCTAAAATAGTGCTCTTATATAATCACACTTTGTATAGAAATAATGGTGAAGAAATTTGTGTACATATGTTGTTGTTATGTGCCATCCAGTGGATTTTCTCTGATAGCAATAATGTGCATGACAAAACAAAACACTGCCCAGGCCTGCGCCAGCCTCACAATTGTTGTTATGCTTGAACCTATTGCACTGTGCCAAACCATCTCATTGGGTTTCTTCCACTTTTTCTCTGACCGTCAACTTTACCAAGCATTATGTACTTCTACAGGGACTGTTCCTTACTGATAATGTTTCTGAAGTATGAGAGCACATAATTATATGTATATATATGATGTCCTGGTGTGGCGCTGTGCGTTAATGCGCCAGACAGCAAAGCCATTTGAACTACAAGGTTGGTGGTTCAAGCTCACCAGCTACCTCTTGGGAACCCTATATAGGGTCACTATGGGTTGGAACTGACTTGACGGCACTTAACAACAAGATGTGTGTATATATATATATATATATATATATATATATATACACATACATACATGTATAGACATGCATGTATATATACACATACATATAAACATGTATGTATATACACACATGTACATATATAGATATATAGATACACACACACATTATGTGTTATTGTTGTTATCAGGTGCCATTGAGTCAGTATCAACTCATAGCAACCCTATGCACAATAGAATGAAACACTGCCTAGTCATGTGTCAACTTCACAATACTTGTTATATTAGAGTTCATTGCTGCTGCCACTGTGCCAATCCATCTAGTTGGGGGTCTTCCTCATTTTCTCTGACCCTCCACTTTACCAAATATGATGTACTTTTCCAGGAACTGACCGCTTCTGACAATATGTCCGAAGTATGAGAGAGGAAGTCTGGCTATCCTGGCTTTCAAGGAGCATTCTGGCTGTAATTCTTCTAACACAGATTGGTTTGTTCTTTTGGAAGGCCATTGTACTTTTAATATTCTCCTCCAACACCATAACTAAAATATATCCATTCTTTTACAGTCTTCCCCATTCACTGTCCAACTTTGACACTTGTATAAGGTTATTGAAAATATCATAGGCACATCTTAATCTTCAAACTGACATCTTTGCTCTTAAACTCTTTGAAGAGGTCTTGTGTAGCAGATTTGCCTAATGCAATACTTTGTTTGAATACTTTACTGTTGCTTCCATGAGTATTGATGGTGGATCCAAGCAAAATCAAATCTTTGACAACTTCAATCTTTTCTCCATTTATATGGATGTTTTTTTACTGGTTCAGTGGTGAAATTTTTTGTCTTTTTCATATTGAGATGCAACCCATACTGAAGGTTGTGGACTTTGATCTTCATCTGTAAGTATTTTAAGTCTTCTTTTCTTTCAGCAACCAAAGTTGCATCATCTGTATAGCGCAGGTTGTTAATCAGTCTTCCTAAAATTCTGATGCCACATTGTTCTTCTTATAATCCATCTTCTCAGATTATGTGTTCAGTTTAAAGATTGAGCAAGTATAGTGAGACAATACAACCCTGTTGCACACCTTTCCTAATTTTAAACCATTCAGTGTTCCCTTCTTCAGTTTGAACAACTGCCTCTTGGTCTATGTACCTGTTTCTCATGAGCACAATTAAGTGTTCTGGAATACTCATTCTCTGCAATTTTGTTCATAGCTTGTCGTGATCCACACAAGCGAAAGCCTTTGCCTAGTCAAGAAAGCACAGGTAAACTTTGCTTTGGTATTCTATGCTTTTGACCAAGATCCATCTGACATCAGCAATGATATCCCTCATTCCACTTTCTTATCTGAATCAGGCTTGAGCCTCTGGAAGTTATCTTTCAATGTTACATCCATTTTTCAATTATCTTTGGCAAAATTTTTCTTGCATGTGATATTTAATTTTTGCATTCCGTTTTGTCACCTCTGGACAATTTGGAATGGACACAAATTTGGATATCTTTTCATCAGTTGGCCAGATAGTTGTCTTCCAAATTCCTTGACGTCAGTGAGTGTCTCCTGTGCTGCTTCATTCAGTATTTTGAAAGATTTCATTTTGAATTTCATCAATTCCCTTATCCTTATTCTTTGTCAATGCCTTCAAAGCACCTTTGACTTCTTCCTTCAGTATTATTGGTTATTGATTATATGATTATATGAAACCTCTAGAAGTGGTTGAACATAGATGATCATGCAATTTATTAATATTGTTTGCAAGTGAAATTTTGGTAATGACAATTAAAAAAATGGATATAAATGTACATTGACAGAGAACTTCTAGATGTTCAAGCCAGATTCAGATGAGGACATGGAACAAGGAATATCATTACTAATGTCAGATGGATCTTGGCTTGAAATATTGAATACCAAAATGATGCTTACCTGTGCTTTATTAACTAGGAAAAGACTTCCAATTGCATGGATCGTAACAAGCTATGGACAACATTGCAGAGTATTAGTATTCTGGAACACTTAATTGTGCTCATGAACAACCTGTACATAGACCAAATGGCAGTTATTTGAACAGAACAAGGGAACACCAGAATGTTTTTAAATTAGGAAAGGTGTGCACCAGGGTTGTATTCTTTCACCACACTTAAAATAAATGGCTATAACCATACATTTACAGAGAACTTGCAAAGCTTCAATCTGGATTCAGATAAGAAAATGGAAAGAGGCATATTAGTGCTGACATCAGATGGATCTTGTTTGACAGCAGAGAATACCAAAAATATGCTTACCTAGTGTAAGGAAAACAAAGATCCTTACCACTAGACCAATAAACAATAGTCCTATAAATGGAAAAATGATTGAAGCTACCAAAAACTTCATTTATCTTAGATCAATCATCAACACTTATGAAAGCAACAGTCAAGAAATTAAATGATGTATTGCATTGGCTAATCTGTAGCACAAGACCTCTTTAAAGCATTCAAGAAGAAATATGTCAGTGTGAGGACTATGATGTACCTGACCCAAGCCATGATATTTTCAAAAACCTCATATGTGCAAGTTGGATAGTGACTAAGGATGATCATAGAAGAATTGATGTATTTGGGTTATGGTGTTAGAGGATAATATTAAAAGTACCATGGACTTCCAAAAGAACAAACCAATCTGGGTGACAAGTACAGCTAGAGTGCTCCTTGGAAACCAGGATGGACAGATTTAATCTCTCATACTTTAGGCATATAAGGAGAAACAGTCACAGGAGAAGGACATCGTGCTTACTTTCAGATCAGAGAAACATAGGAAGGTCTCCACCAAGTTGGATTCACAAAGTGACATCATCAGTTGGCTCAAGCTTGTCAACTTTTGTGAGGTTGGCACAGGATCGGACAGTGTTTCATTTTCTTGTGCATGGGGTTGCTCAGTGTTTCATTCTGCTGTACATGGTGAATAGGTACCAACTTGATGGCACCTGAAAGCAACAACAATGTATATATATTTAAGCAGTACATAGATAGATCTTTGGAAGAGGTGTGTTGTGTAGCAGAATAACTGACTGTATTGATGTTTTGTGCTGAATGCTGTGATTGAGACAAATCCTGGGGGTATAACCTTTCTAATGTGAAAATTTCATTCAAACCTAACTTTCTTTTCTATCCATTTTGCTCATAATCTCTTTTTGTGGATGCCTTAGGTCTCTTAAATTGTACATTGATTTCGGTCATACCTCATGCACTTAATCCAAAATACCAACATTATCTTCATTACCCCAAAGCATGACACTCTTCTGAAGGAAACCTTAGAAGTTTACATTCACATCTAATTTTTTAAAATAAATTCTTAAGATATATTTCACACAACTCTACGACTAATCATTAAAATAATTACTATTCTTAAGTTATACTGACTGTAACATAGCCTACTCACTTTAATACCTACACCCTATTTCCACCACACTACATTTATAGTCCTTGTGTGTGGCTGTAAGATAAGTACCTGACTTCTAATCCCAAGGTTGGTAATTCAAATCCACCAGCTATTATACAGGGTCACTATGAATTGGAACCAACCCAGCAGCACTTAACAATAAGTCAT
>NW_006408609.1:4103335-4124097 GCF_000296735.1 Chrysochloris asiatica | reverse complement strand
GCTAAAGATAAAACAATATTTTGCCCACGCATTTGAATTTATTTATTTGTATGGATGATTCATCTTCACTTCATGTAGCACTTTGACTGAGACCAGAGTTTACAGGTACAAGATGCTTCACTCAATTGGCTGGCAAGTAGATGCTGACTATAATCTTGGAACTCATCTGGGATTGTGGTCCTTGGAATTAATTTTTTTCTTCCATGTGCGTTTCTCCATATAATTGCTTAGACTACTTCACACTTTTGTAGCTGTGTCCTTAGAATAAGTATTCTAAGATACAGTAAGTAGAAGCTTCCAGTCTTCTAAGGTCTAGTCAAAGAGAGCAGAAAAACTCACATAATTTCTGTTATGTACTATCTATCAATGGAAGGAGCTCTGGTAGCGTTAATGGTTATGAATCAGGCTGCTAACCTCAAGGTCAGCTGTTCGAAACTACCAGGTGTTCTGAAGGAGCAAAATGAGGCTTTCTGCTCCTGTAAAGATTTGCAGCCTCAGAAACACTATGCAAGGTCACTATGAGTCTGAACTGCACTTCTCCCTAGATTCAAAGGCAGGAATTGCAAAGATTTTGTGTGCACCTATCATTGTCATGAAATGCATGCAAATTGTTTTGTAATTACCTAACATCTTTAATAGAGTCCTAGTGTGCCACTGTGAGTTAATGTGCCAGACTGCAAAGCTATTTGAACTATAAGGTCAGTGGTTCAAGCTCACCAGTCATTCCTCGAAAACCCTATACAGGGCCACTATGGGTTGGAACAAACTCAACGGCACTTAACAACAACAACATCTTTAATATTTCTTACATTTTCACATCTGTATGCCTCTGCGCCTCTATTTCTCGTTAAGGTATATCTCCCTATGAACCCTTCATACTACTACCATGGAAGTTATTATTTTAAAAAAGTTTATTTGTATATATTCCTTTATCATCACTAATCACATTCTGTCTTGCTAAATTGCTGAGTACGTATTTGCCTCTCCCATTAGACCATGAGCTTTTTGAGGTCAAGTAATATTTTATTCTGTTGATAGGATTAAACCAAGGAAAAGACTAGACTTCTTTAAACAAAATAAAGAGGAAAAGAGCGAGCCTGAGTACAGTACTTTAGAACTATGATATAGAGCTATTGATCCAGAGATGGCTTTCTCCATTTGTCACGAACAGCTAGAAACTGAACTTTCTACAATTTCCAACATTTGATTGTTAGTTTGTCATGCTATGGTAGGTTGTGTGTTGTTGTGATGCTGGATGCTATGCCACAGGTACATTATATACTAGCAGGTCCACTCATGGTAGACAGGTTTCAGAAGAGCTTCCAAACTAAGACAGATCAGGAAGAAGGAGAGGCTGACCATTCCAAGTGGTTAGTCACTGAATAGGACGGAAGCATTTTAGAGTACCCAGAACTGCAAGGAAAATAGTTGAAACCCACCAGCTACTCCTGGAAATGCTATACAGGGTCACTAGGAGTTGAAGGACTTAAAATCTATATTGATGAAGTTCAAAGACATTAGTATGGATTCTACCTCAATGTAAAGAAACCACAAATCTTCACAATTGGATCAGTAAATAACATCATGATCAATGGAGAAAAGATTGAAGTTGTCAAAAACTTCATTTTTTCTTTTTGAATCCATAACCAACAAAAATGGAAGCAGTAATCAATAAATCAATTTGGCATTAGATGTATTGCATTAGGCAACCTGCTGTAAAATACCTCTTTAGAGTTTTTAAGAATAAAGATGTCAATTTGAGTACTAAGATGCACCCGACACAAACCATGATAAATTGGTTCCCCTAGGATAATTTTTAAAAGGCTGCAAATGTGCATTGACAGAGAACTTCCATAGGTTTGAGCCGAATTCAATGAGGGATATCATTGCTGACCTTAGATGGATCTTGGTTGAAAGCAGAGGATATCAGAAAGATGCTTAACTGTGCTTTATTAACTATGCAAAGGCTTTCAATTGTGTGGATCATGACAAGCTATGGACAACATTATGAAGTATGAGGATTTTGGAAGACTTAGTTGTGCTCATGAGGAACCTGTACATAGACCATGAAGCAGTTGTTCAAACAGAATAAGGGAACACTGAATGGTTTAAAATGAGGAAATGTGTGAGCCAGGTTGGACAGTGAATGAGGAAGACCATAGAAGAATTGATGTATTTGACTTACGATGTTTAGGAGAATATTAAAAGTACCTTGGACTTTCAAAATAACAAATCAATCTGTGTTGGAAGAAGTACAGCCAGATGCTTTTTGGAAGCCAGAAGGGTGAGACTTCCTCTCTCATACTTTGGACATATAGTTAGGAGAGGCTAATCTCTGGAGAATGATATCATGTTTCTTAGAGTCAAGGGTCAGAGAAAAAGAGGAAGACCTTCCCATCTAGGTGGATTGGCACAGTGGCAGTGTTTGGGCTCAAACATAGCAACGATTGTGAGTTTGGTGCAGGACTAGGCAGTGTTTCCTTCTGTTGGGCAAAGTCACTATGAGTCAGTATTGAGTGTATGGCACATAACAATAGTAACAACATAGGTATATGAAAGTTGGACAATGAATAGAGAAGACTGTAGAAAATTGATGCATATGAATTATGGTATTGGAGAATAATATTAAAATATCATGGGCTGCCATAAGAAAAACAACTCTATCTTTGAAGAAGTATAGCCAGAAGACTTCTTAGAATTGTTCGTTCTGTTGTGCTTAGTATTGCTATGAGTCAGAACCAACTCAGTGGCACCTAAATATGTCAATAACTACCCAATGGAAAAGGAGCTCTGGTAGCGTAGCAGTTACGAATCGGGCTGCTAACCTCAAGGTCAGCAGTTCGAAACTACCAGCAGTTCTGTGGGAGAAAGATGTGGCGTTCTGCTCCAGTAAAGATTTACAGCCTCGGAAACCCTGTACAGGGTCACTATGAGTCGGAACCGACTCCAAGGTACTTAACAACAACAACAACAACAACAACCCAACTGAAAGAGGTAGACCCCTCAGGCAAATTCTGAGGACTCTTATCTTTTGTTTAACACAAAAGTGAGGGGTTTGTATCTCTCTGTAATGTGAGGTAAGGCAAATAAATATTTGTTTTTTTAACTTAGTAATTTTTAATATTTTCATTCAAAATTCTAATGTTGTCTACTTTCATTTTGTAGATCAAAATATGGAGACTTTTAAGAATATATGTCTCTTTTATTTGTCCTCTCCAATATTGTAATGTTTAAAATATCATCTCTAGGGGATGGACTATCTCAAGCTATGTAACCACATGCTTTTGTAGAATAGTTTATTAAATCTCATTGTTTCTCAGGTGAAGGAAGATTCATCACATGGTAAGTGGCCAAGATGACTCTTTCACCTCTAAGGCAATGATTTCCAAGAGTTCTCACACACAACTAACTGTTTATAAACAGTCATCCTTCACTTTCATCATATAAATTACTAGAATAGGAGAATATACATAATAGGAGATTCTATACAGGGATAAGAAATGGAGTTTATATTAGATTATGGTGGGTACAGGAATGGGAACTGTAGAACAAAAAAGGAATAATCATGTCTTTCTTTCTTAAATTTGAAGTGTGCTGTGTTAATTGTACAATTCCTGTGAAATTTTGTCTAAAAATTGAGTATCTTAATTGCAGGTGAAATGTATCGAGAAAAAAAATCAAATAACTAGCAGTCACCCTTCCCCCCTTCAGTACTCCTGGTGTGACTTTGTAAGATAAGCATTGGACTGCAAAAAGTTGGTGGTTCAGAACAACAGACCGATCATTGGAAGCTCTATATAGGATTGCTTTGAGTTAGAACAAATCCAATGGCACTTCACAACATCAACAAACCCTTTTAGAGACCTCTTCCTTCCTTTATTCCTTCTTCTTTTCCTTTCTTTCTTTTTCTTTGTGGTTTAATTTCAGTTTTCTTCCTCTGTCTTGTAACTACATTTATATTTACTTTAAAGAAGTAGAAAAAAAAAGGAAATGAGGGCACTGTTATTTATTTCATAAAATTTGCTGACTTAGTGCAGACACTGCAACAAATGGTCTATGAAATGAGAAGCTTTGCACAAGCCAATGAGCTTTCCGGGCACTGACACTGATACTCAGCTCTGAAATTCTGTATTTTACTATGTGGTGTTTCTTTGTAACAAGAAAATATAATTGTGTTATTTTCATTTCTAATTTTTCAGTGCCTATTTTAGAGGAAAGTATGCATTGTCTCAAAGGCAGCAATCCAGGATTCAAAAAAAAAATTTCCTGGCTTTTCTCTGGATGCTTGGATGCAGTACAAAGAATGTTTAAAAACACATGGGCACATGCATGGCAAATGGAGCTGTGAGATAATTGATTAATTGCAGGTGAAATTGGCCACTCACCTCTTTTATTGAGAGAGCAAGTGACTAATTGCCTTCGTGAATTATCTAAGAGAACAAATTGTTATCCAATTATGAAGTGGACATGCAGAGGCCCATGCTGAAAAGAAGCACCATATTAGAATGGATTTGAAATGTACACACACTTATATATGTATAAATATACTCTTTAGCTCTGTCCACTAAGTGGATTTAGGAATGATGATAATCCAGTGGAAATGACACCAGAGTGGGGAAAGTAAAAGTACAAGATGATTCTGATATATTCTTATGCTCCAGAATGCAATGACATATTCCAAGAATGATGGCAACATTAAAATGACATAAAAGTCAACTTGAAGGACTCCCACTGAATAAATAGGGGGCATATTGAACATCAAAATAAATAATGTTAGCAATAGATAATAACCCAGTGAATACATTAGGAAACCATAAGTCCATACTGATTGATTAAATACATTGAAAGGTGATGAGGAATGGAATACTTACATGGTTTCATGTGTACTTTCCCTCTAAATTTTTAACAGTCACAAAGGGATAATGTGAAATTTTATAATGGAAAAGTTGCTAGATGTCATATTGAACAAGTGATCTAATTTAACCATCAGCAACAATGGATAAAACAGAAATGACACTGGATAAAATGCAAGAGAAGAACATAGTTCCACTTCTATGATATTCCTGTGTAACCATATTCTATTGTGAAAAAACAGACAATCCCCAATGTTGTTGTTAAATGCCATTGAGTCAGTTCAGATGCATAGCAACCCTACATAGGGTTTCCGAGGAGCAGCTGGTGGGTTTAAACTGCCAACCTTGTGGTTCACAGCCCAGTGCTGCACTATTACAAAAAGAAGGAAAAAAAAAATTGTCCTATAAATTTTAAAAGCACTCAGGTCAGGAAAATTAAGGAGAAAATTAGTTGTTCTAGACTGAAGTAGAAAAAGAATGACAACTAAGTTCAACATGTTATTCCAGAATTGATACTTTTGTTATAAAAATATTTGGAGACAATAGGCAAAACTTAAATGTGATCTGAGGATTAGATAATAGAAGCGATAATTTTCTGATTTTATTGTCTTTTCATTATATAGGGGAATATTCTTCCTTGTAGGAAATTAACACTATTATTTTGAGAGGTGAAAGACAGATTCGCAATTTACTCTCAATTGGATTAAGGAAAAAAGTTATTTTGTCCTGTGGTACTTGTGACTTTTCTGTAAATTTGAGATTCATTAGTGTCTCTTCTTGCTCTTTTACTGCTGTATTTTCCTTCAGTAGTTATTGACATCTAACATAGGTCAATAAAATAACTCAGTAGTTTCTACTCTGGATTTTCAAATAGATAAAAACAGAAATACTATTTCAATTGGAAGGTGTAGGGTCTACTACACCTTTTGGGCCAACTCCTCATGATTGAGATTTTCAGTTTTGGAAATGATTTTAATCTAAAAATCTAAAAATTGTTAGTTTCAATTTAGGTTAAGTAGTTTATTTAAGTTTATTATTGCATGAAGGCTTGATTGATGCTCATAAAAGCCCAACCAAGTTTCTTTCTTTTTTCAGTCAAGAAATAGTTATGTTTTGTTCTAGTACTTGGGACATAGCAGTTAGTAAAACTGATTAAAATCTCTTGACCCTATGAATGAGGAAGAGAGGTAACAAAAATTAGATATATATTTAGGATGGCAATCTGTTCAGTGAAAAAAATTAAACAGGGAAGAATAAAGGAAATTATGGGGGCCTGAGTTCCTTCTTGGTGTAAATGGTTAAACACATGCTGATGGAAAGACTAGGGGTTTGAATCCATCTAGGAATGCCTTGGCAGAAACGCCTAGTGATCTACTTGTGAAAAATCATCTGATGGCAATCCTATAGAGCACAGTTCAATTCTAACAGACACAACATTTCCATGAGTCAGAGTTGACTTGAGTGCTGCTGGTGGGGGTGCAATGTTATATATTATGGTGTGAGAAGACAATCCATAAGCGAGATATTTAATCAAAGACTTAAAGGAGATGAGAAATTTTGCTCTGCAAATACTTGGAGCCCAAGTTCAGTAATATTCTGTTTTATTTAACATGGTGTGCTTTACCATACTTTCAGTTTGGGTGAATTTTATAATGTTGAAAGGAGACTACTAACTGAATTTCTCCATTTGATAAGCATGTGCATCTCTGCTTATGGGACTGAGCACCAGTTTGAAAACACCAATGGAACAATCTTTACTGAAAGTCATCTATATAAAGAAACATAAACATATTCAAAATTGAAAGGAGAGGTTTGGGAGTGGCCCTGTTGGTGCAGTTGTCAAGTGTTTACTGCTAATCAAAAGGTCCTTGGTTTGAACCTGACAGTTTCTATGGGAGAAAAATGTGGCAATCTACTTTCACAAACATTACAACCTTGGAAACTCTGATGCTACTCTGTTCTAGAGTTATGCAAAGAGTAAAAATTAACTGACAGTAATGGGTGTGAGTAACGGACTCCTGATGTGGCACTGTGGGTTAATGTGCCAGACTGTAAAGCCATTTGAACTGCACGGTCGGTGGCTCAAGCTCACTAGGCGCTCCTTGGAAACCCTATACAGGGTCGATGTGGGTTGGGACTGACTTGGTGGCACTTAACAAGAACAACAACAATGGGTGTGTGTATGGTAGCACAAAAATAGGAAAATCTGAGAGGAAAGAAATGAAGGGAGGAAGGTACCATAATTTGCTGACCCCTTGATCTAGATACAGTGAAGTGTTTTGCTGTAAACCAAAAGTTGGTCATTTGAACATATATGGAGGTTCCTTGGGAGTCAAGCCTGGAAGACTGCTTTTGAAAGGTCACAACCTCAAAAACCCTACGGAGATCCGTTCAACTTTGAAACACATGGTGTTACCATAAGCTGGAATCAAAGAGCAATAAAATCAACAGAATTAGTGAAAGGGAAATAAAAGCAACAACAGCAACCTAGAGAAACAGAGTCAATGTCACATGAGTCAATTTAATATTTTTTATTACCTTTCTCCTCCATTAGACTGTGAGCTTCATAAAGTCAGAGATGTGCATTACCATCATGTGGTAGTGGCAAAATGGCATTGGATCTTTTACCTAAATTTTTATCTGTCACTCTGAGCAAGTTTCTACCTTGTTGTAACTAATGAAAGAGCTGTGTAGAAATAAATGAAAACTAGGTTCTCCTCTTCTAATATATTTTGTTTAATTTACATTTGGCTAACTATGGCCATATCTGAAGGAAAGATCATCTAGCTTCAACTACTATTGTTTCAATTCTACTTGCAAAAATCTCTTTTAAAACAAAAATACTTTTTACTCTTTTCAGACCATTTAAGAAATTGGTCCTGCTATGATGTCTCTTCTTTGCTGGAAAAACCCTGCAATGACCACTCAAGTGTCATGAAACAAAACTTTTCAATGGGATGGCAAGATGTCCATGATTTGTTTCTAAAAGAGTCATTCCTAAGTGGTGGGTGAAAATACTCATGCATAACCGTTTATCTTATTAATTCCAGTGTAGATTTCTTTAAGAGGCCAGGTGCATTGAGGTTTGGCTCTGTCATGGTGAACATGTGCTTCTTGTTGAAACAGTTCTGTATGTACAGCACAATGAAAGTGCAGAATACAGACTTCCATTTAAATAATTTTGCAGGATGGTTTCATGCTTATATTTTTAGAAAGGGGTTATTCCAAAATCTCTCTCTCCTTTCTTTAAAGAAACAATGTAAGTTCTAATATTATGAAACATGATGTAGATTGTATATCCAAAGATGGTCAAATGGTATTTTTCCTTTCACTCCCACATCAAACTTTAGAATCTTCTCCCACCCCATCCCTATCTAGGTTGGTTGGTGAGGTTCCAGTAGAACGTGGTGGAAATGACATTGTGTAAATTCTGAGACCAGGCTTTATTTGCATCTTCTACTTTCTCTTTAGGAATTCTGAACTGCTAGCCAAAAAAGTACAGCTAGATAACATGGAGTAAGAGAGAGATGGCCAGCCAGCCCCCAGGTATTTCAGCTATTCCTGATATCTTTCTGGTGAATGAATTCATCATGGCCTTTCTAGTACTAGTTGATCCCATACTCCAACTGAACACAATAACCAGTTGAATGTAATCACAAGAGTGATCCCAGTAATTGACAAATGGAACAGAAGAATGCCTAGTCAAGTTCCACACAAATGACTGATCCATGGAATCTTAAGTTATATAATGATTCCTGTTTTAAGTGACTAAATACTGTGGGGAAAAATAGACAATGAAAACAAACGTTACTATTGAAATTTTGTCTATCTGCATGTTCAATTATATAGCTGCCTGCACTTTAGATGACCTGCATACAATTTATTACTAATCAGTCCCTCTATGATAAAAATACTAAAATGTATAAAATGAATATAATATGCCACTGAAACATACACACTTAATCAAATAAGCATATTTTATTTTAAACCTGAAAAAGCACTGGTAATGTAGTGGATTATGAGCTGGACTGCTAACCAAAAGGGCAGCAATTTGAACCTACCAGCTGCTTCATGGGAGAAAGAGGAGGCTTTCTGCTCCTGTAAAGATTTACAGCCTTGGAAAGTCCAAACAGGGTCTCTATGAGAAGGAACTGACTTGACACATAACTACTACCACTTTCATTTTAAACTTGCATCATTCCCTATACAATCTTTCTTGCTGGTTTCACAATGAAATATTATTGAAAATGAAGTAGCATGTGTAAAGTTAAAAGAATCTATAATAGATTCAACATGAATAAATTGTGGCTCATAATTATTAGAATTAGCTATTTGGTCATAATGCCAATAAAATGTATAATATATTTTAAGCACCTATTTTTACGTAACCTTCAAAGGTATTCAAGATCATATTTTCCCTTTAAATATTTTAATGTTACAGAGCATTTCAAATATTTATTAAAAGCATAAAATTGACACTTTTTAAAAAATTACAGGAATGAATCATAAAAAATATTAATGTCTTTTACTGAACAATGAATGAAACACAGGTAGTTAAAACAAAAAGAACATTAATAGGCTTAATTTGTGTCCTCACGAGCATACACTTTTCTTTTTCTGTACGTTTTTATCCCTTTTCCAAGAAGAATTTAGCTGTGACACTTAATGAGTATTTTTTATTGAAGCTAAGTTCTTTTAATGTCAAGATAAAACTTCTACACACAAGAGAGAGATGGTGCCAAGATTTCTAATAAGTAGATGCATATTCCTCTTTTAAATATGAAGGCACTAAAATAACATTGGTAGACTGATGTACTTAAAGTTGTGTGACTCAATTTTGAATCTATTAGATACTTTGCTGTTGATGTTAAGTGCCGTCAAGTCGGCTCCAACCCATAGTGACCCTGTATAGGGCTTCCGAGGAGCAGCTGAAGAGCTTGAACCGCCAACCTTGCAGTTCAAACAGATTTGCAGTTTGGAGCATTAACACACAACACCACACCAGAAGTTCATTAGATACTTACTGAGAGAAAAAAAAAATACAGGTTCACATCTGTGATTTTAACATATCTGATCTCCTTGCCTTTATTATAAAATTAACATAACATATTTTTATAAGATAAAATATGTGGGAGTTTCAAAAATTCCATTTTTCATGAATTTTTTGAAGCCTGCTCATACATATGTATATTATTTTTATTTGATTAGGAGGATATAAGATAGCTATGTTCATCAGAGTATAACACACTAAGGCAGAAATTTTGCCTTAGATTTGTTGTCACTGTTGTTGTAAGGTGCTTTCCACCCTGTATATGGTGTTTAAGACTATAAATCTTTACAGGAGCATAAAGTCTCATCTTTCTCCCATGGAGCGATTAGTGGCTCAAACTTCAAAACTGTTGTTCACAGTCCAGTGCTTATCCTATAGCCTTGCCGCACTCCTATTAATTAGAGTCGTTGTTGTTAAATGCCATCAAGTCAGTCTGACTTAAAGCTGCTGACCCTATATAGGGCTTCAAAGGCTCAGCTTGTGGGCTTGAACCACCAACTTGTAGGTTACAAATCTAGTGCTTAACTGTGTTAGAATCATTTTGTTGCTGTTTTTATTAAGTGCCATTGAGTTAGTTCTGATTCACAGTGACCCTGTCTAGGATTTTCAGGAGGGCTGGTGAATTTGACCTGCCGACCTTACAATTGGAGCTGACCTTATGGTAGGAACCAACCTTGTAGTACAGTGCTTTATCCTGAAGCATCACACCAGGACTTGCATTTGTATATTTTTAAGAGAAAAAAAATTCAACTTCAGTTAGAAATAGCTTCTATTTGCAATATGAACTCATACATACAGAAACAAAATAGATATAACTTATTATTTATTGTTTAATTTTCTCATTCCAAACTCATAATGAAATACTTTAGTACAAGAATTGTACATTTTTCATCTTAAGAGACCCTGAAAGTCACTTTCCCAGGGTTATGCTATTATAAGTGATTAAACCCTGCTCCTCTAATTCCCAGCTTAGTGTAATTTCTTCTCCAATACCCTGCTTTCTTTCTAAGACTGTCTTGGAATGCCAACTGAAGAGGAAAAGGTGTATTTGAATAATTATCAGTCCAAATAAAACTTCAATACTTCCTATTATACAATTTGTACTGAGATGCATCTTTCATATAAATGTGGTCAGAAAATGATCCAGAATTCTCAAGGTCAGAGTAATCTATGCTGTCATAATCATAGGTGAGTTATAGCTTCTTAAGCAGATGCCATTCCAGTCACTAACTGTCAGCAAGATATTTAGAAGTTTCACATATAAAGAATACATGGTTCTAATGTCTTGGTGTGGTGTTGTAGGATAAGCACTGGAGCACAAGGCTGGTTTGAACTACAAGGTCGGAGGTTCAAACTTACAAGTTGCTCCTCAGAAACCCTGTACAGGGTTGTTATGAGTCGGAACTGACTTGATGGCACTTAACAAAAACAACAACAATGCTATAAAAACAGCAAAATGAAAAGAAAGTAGAATACACAGAAACAATTACATAGGTCTCAGCACTGTGCTGTCTCAGAACACTGGCAACAAAAACTGAAATATATGATCACTCCAAAACAAGGCTTCCAGACAGTCCATTGTACATTGATGTCCTGCTGAGAATTTGCATGCCCATCCCAGATATATTGAGTCAGAATCTATAGTTAAGCAAAGTTCACAAGTTATTCTATGTATAAGACTCTATCAGAATAAATTGTGGATCTGGGTAGAAATGCAAATTCTTACCAGGCAGCCAAAACAGTCAAATCTCTGTTCCAAGATTCTTGGTTATTATTAAAACAACACAAAAGCAGCAAGGAGCCCTGGTGTGGCACCTAGGATACTTGGGTTGGTTTGAACTGCAAAGTTGGCAGTTCACATTCACCAGCCTCTCCTCAGAAATCCTATACAAGGTCGCTATGGGTCAGAACCAACTCGAGGGCACTTAACACACAACAAAAGCAGAATGTTCCAAAATGTGCTTTTTAGAACATAAGTTCCTTAGGCAAGTAATAGACTTAAAGTCAAAGCAACTTTTAAAATTCAAGTACCCTTGAGAAAAACCTGTGGTTATAGTGGCTGTGTGCCATCAAGTCTGTTTCAACTAATAGTCACCCAATACATGATTTCTGAGGCTGTAAATCTTTAAGGCAACGGAAAGATGCACCTTTCTCCCATGGAGGGAGTAGTGAATTCCAACTACTGACCTTGTGCTTAGCAGCCCAGCTTAGCAGCCCAGGTCACTACCAGGACTCCTTAGAAAAACCTATAGAATCTTCTTATTGAGATTGAAAATTCATGTGAGTATGTGAAAAGCTCTGTGCAGTTATACAATAAAAACACCTATTTAATTTTGTTTGACCCAGTGCTTCTCAAACTTGTTTGACCATGGAGTTCTTTTTTTCAAAGAAGAACTTGTTCTGTGCCACGTCCGACAATCGACTATTCTCTGTGACTTGCATGGAGAGACTGAACCCAAGTAGGGGAAACTGGAAATTAGAATAAAAAGGAGGACACAAGATACAAATGAAATCAGTAAAGTCGGGACCAGGTGGGACACAGCACTCTGATGGAGATACTGTCACCCAGACCAGTGCAGCGAGTTTATTACATACACAGCTCAAGGGGAGGTGCTTGGGGCAGGGTAAGGAGTACAAGAGCATCTTGTACTGAGAGAGCATACAGTAAGCAAAACTTTATCAGAAAAACTGTAAACCTGTAGTAGCAGGCTGGAACACAGATTAGAGCAGCTAAAATTTTGTGCAGACTGAGGTAAAAGTCATGGCTGTGTACAAGGACCTGATTTGCAGGTTCCTTTTCCCTTAAGCCTGCTTTGCAGACTCAAGGGACAGCTAAGCCTGGATGCAGCCCGATGTCATGAGCCACAGCTGACAAGGAACATCTTTCGTGGTCCACAAATCAAGGTCATGCTTTGTGACAACCAAGAGATCAGCTGTAACCCTCGGTTAAACTGTTCCCAGGCCATAGACCTTCAGCTCAGTTGCTCCCAGCAGTTCTGGCATACAGTGAAGAAACAAGACGTTTATAACTTGTGCTCTGAAAAGCTGAAGGAAAGTTTCAGTAAACACTTTTATGTATAAGTGTTCTTTCATATTTCTTGTAAGGAAATAAAAGGTACACAAAACATTATCATCCACAGCTCTCATTTAGTACCACTTTTCCTTTCCTGATCAAATAGATCTTTTAAAAACGTGCCTACTTCAACAGGTAAAAGATAAAACACACATCTTGGTTTCGTTCACTTAAAAAGGTCACTGTTTCTGTCATAAGGGTCAATCATTTTGCATTTCAAGTAAGATCATAGATTATCTCTAAAGTCCTCATTCACACACAAACAATGCTAAGTCTGTTTTCTATCTGTATAAATTAAATGTGGCAGAAATGTATGCCAGCGAGTGTCTACAAATCTGTGAAGCTACATGTTACTTTTACTGGATTTTCTGCCTTTTATTATGAATGGGAAAAAAGCAGGTTTCCTCCATAAGTTAAAAAAGAAAAGAAAATAATAACAATGACAAAAAAAGAGACAAACACATATCAACACAGGAGTACCTGTGGAGCAAAAATTTTCCAATGAAAAGATAAAAAAAAACAATTGACAATCTAGACTGTAAATTGGCCAAGAGAGCCTGTCAAGAAGTTGTTCTAGCCTGTGGCTAGAAACTCAGGGCTTGCTAATAACTATTCCATTCTTTGCTGATGAGAATTCTTAGCTACTAAATTTTGGTTCAAGCTCACCAGTCGCTCCTTGGAAACTATACTGGGTCGCTATGGGTTGGAATCAACTTGATGGCACTTAACAACAAGTTTAATTAAGAAATAAGGCTTTATTCCATAGAAAGTAGATTTCTATTAGTTTTTGTGAGAATGTGTAAAGTTTGGTTAGCCAGAATTTTTCTTTCTCATGCAAGCTGAACAGGACAGAATTAGGAGTGCATAAATACACAGGTGTAGTCTGGAAGGTTCTGTTAGCCAATACAAAAATGAACCAAAACAATAAAATGAGCTGCACATTTTTTCAGACTCTACCTCATGTGGTTCAAATTGACTATTAATTTATAAAGAGTTTTATATTGTGGGAACGCCTATAAAAGTGATTTAGTAAAGTATTAAAGCACAAGTTAGGGTTACTTTGGTATTGAAGTAAGGACCCTGATTAGTGCCGTGGGTTAGGTGTTGGGCTGCTAATCACAAGTCTGGCTGTTCAAATCCACCACCCACTCTTTGGGAGAAAGATGAGCTTGTCTGCTCTGGTAAAGGTTTACAGTTTCAGAAACCCTATATAGACTTGTTATGAGTCTGAACTGACTTGAAGGCTGCATTTGTTTTGTTTTGTTTTGTTTTTACATTGAATTACAACCTTCAGAGTGAACCAAACCCCAAAGACAAACCATAAAGGGATTTCCTCCACCATCAAATATATTTATTTGCATATTTACATTCTCAACAATTCACTGGGATTAGAGCTAGAACTTTGCTTAATGCAAAATCTGTTCATGCAAGAAATATGGGCACTGAAGTGGAAAATATTTTTGCATTCTCTTATGGCAATGTTGCCTTTTTCTGTCAAGTTGCACATGTATGTGTCCACAGTGGGAGCAATATTTACACGCTGTATTTTACATAATTCCAGGGAGCGACTATCTCCTCTTTCTCTGAAGAGTATTCCCTTGGCACTCTTTCTTGCCATTCCGCCCTGCTGGTTGGTTTGTTCTATTGTACATCCTGCAGAGTGATACATTGCAGCATCTTTGCTGGTTGTAACTGAAGTAGAGTCATCCATCATTCCTATCACTGGAACTGAGGACCTTATGGACTGGGAGTAAATTATGAAGCTATGAGGAAGGTGATCATTTTTGCAGAAACAGCTATTTTATGTGCCTGTTCTCTATCATCTTCTTGCTTTCTTGTTTAGGATAATGAAAGAGCAAAAGCCACAAGACCAGTTTTTGTCCTTTGGATTCACACTGAAGTCAGAAAATGAAATCAATAAAAATGCACTTAACAAGTCAAAGATTGGCTGGTCTCTTTCTTGTTTATTTTGAATTTCAGATGTGATTCTCTGTTGACCTGCTGTTAATGCTATGTAGCCATGGATTTCCCAGATCTAAGTACAGTATAAGTGGATAAACTTCACCATGTGGGATGATTTAAACTAACTGATTTGAGAACCAGTGTAAGCATGGAAAATGGGAACGTTGTCAGTTATTTTAATGACTTTAAGTAATGTAGAGCCAAACTAAAGCACTCTGGTGGCACAGTGATTCGTCAGTTTGAACCCACCATTTGCACTATTGGAGAAAGGTGCAGCAAGTTGCTTCTGTAAAGATTTACAACCTGCAAACCTGATGGAACAATTGTAATCTGTCCTATAGGGTCTCTATGAGTCAGAATTTGACTTGATGGAATGGGTTTGCATTTTAGAATAAGAGTCGAAGTAGGTAAGTTAGTCTTATCCTAATTCCTCTTATTCCAAATCTTCTCCTGCAAATGGAAGCATCTCAATGTATGAAAATATAGCTTGAATTCGTAACTTAATTGGAAACTAACTGTATGCTTTATGTTATTTATCTACATCTTTAATTAATGATAGTGAATTTACAATCAATTAAGCATTCAAAATATGGGAAAATGTGACTAGGTCATTCAAGAAGTAATATTTTCCAAATATTATTAAGTAAAATATAAACTGAAGATAATTGTAAATATTAATACATAATCAATTCAACCGAATATTTGTTCTTTTGCCAGTTATTCTGGAGTCCTGGTGTGGTGTTGTGGGTTAAAGCACTGGACTGCAAAGTCATTTGAATAGCAAAGTTGGTGGTTCAAGCTCACTCACCACACCTTGGAAACCCTACACAGGGTCGCTATGGGTCAGAATTGACTCAACGGCACTTAACAACAACTCTAGTTAGTCTACAGTTTTACAGTTGGAGCTTATAAAACCTATCAAAACTAATCAGATTGAGTTTATCATTATCACATGTACATTACCTATTCTATCAGAAGAGTGTTATATATAAAAAATTAAATTTAAGAAGTGATCACTGTATTTATTAGTGAGAGCTAAATAGCTTCACCAGGACGATTGAAGACTGATTTTTTTCTACTTAATATAAACTTCATTTTATGACATTTTAATATAATTGTCAGGAACTGACTTAAATAGTACTATATATTACAGGAAAACAAGAAAATAGATGGAAACTGAATTAATATGTTAAATTTGAAAGATGCATTGTTTTATATGGACAATGAGATATTAAAGGAAGCATTCTAACTGATAAATTCTAGGAAGATATAAAATTTATGTTGCAACTGGTTTCTATATTTGAGAAAAAATTTAACACAAATTAAACTAGTAATTTTGAAGTAAATATTTACCTTTGATTTAAGATGACCACACACAGTTTATTTTTGTACTATAGCTACTGACTGTTTATACAATATATCAAGAGACATAGTAGTAATAAACTAAACTGGAACTAAAAGTTGGAAAAAAATTAAACTTCCTTTGTATGGGGAAAATATTCTTTATATAGAGTGTAGCAAAGTAACCTAATCTCTTGTTTAAATGAAAATTTTATTGAGACAAATTAAAGGCAATGAAAGGCAGACAAGGTAGTTTGAGTCTGTTTAAAATTACTTTATTGACTTCAGCTGCTGATATTATATGACGCCGGTCTCTCAAATGTTATTGCAGAAGTATTAGCCCACTCATTTTTTCACAAAGGAACAAAATTTAACAAACCTGAAGAAGCCTTACAACACCTTTCCTTGCCACACAAGCAAAACAATGAAAATGAAACTGTGTTTATATATATAAGGGTGAGTCAAAATTATCTCACTCTGGTTATATTAAAATGCATGTCTACCTCCATGACTGATGGCAACATTGACCATGCACATGAAATGATTCTGTGGAATAAATGAGAGATAGTGGATTGTGTGGCAAATCATTTGCAAATCAGCAATGACTCTGCATATGAAATAATCCATGACAGGTTTGAGTTTCAAAACGTTTGTGCAATATGGGTACTGAAACAACTCACAAAAGCATAAACAGAGCATTTGGATATCTGCAAACAAAATTTGCAGATATCAAAGAAAGGTAAAAGTTTCTTTAAAAAAAAAAAAAATGGCTGGTGATGAGACCTAGATTCATTACAATGAGCCTGAGGGTAAAGGGCAGAGTATGGAATGGAAATATCCTCAATCGCTGACCAAGAAAAATTCAAAACTCAACCATCAGCTTGAAAATTGATGCTTATGGTTTTCTGGGATTCTCAAGGAACAATATTGGAACACTATCAGGAAAAAGGTTCAACAATCAACAGTGCTCCTTACAGAGATGTGCTTCTGACATGCTGAAGCCTAAACTTTGGTTTAAATGCAGAGGATTGCTAGCTGAGGGTGTTATGATCTTGCATAATAGTGCATATCCACATACCTCTGCCCACACAATTGACACTCTGAAAAAACTTCATTTTGAAATGGTAAAGTATCCTCCCTGTAGTCCTAGTCTTCCTCCATCGGACTTTCACCAGTTTGGTTTCCTTAAAACAGCCCTTTTCAGGAGAAGATTCACTTCTGATGAAGAAGTAAGAGCAGTGGTGCATTCATGACTTGCAGCTCAGTCTAAAACCTTTTTTTTTGACAAGGAAATACAAAAGCTTGTTGACAGACAAAGTGTATTGAAAAGCAAAAAGATTATGTTGATAAATGATATATCTGTCTTTACTAAAAGTTGATTAAAATAAATTTTACAGACTAAGTGCATAAAATTTTTTATTTACCCTTGTGTGTGTGTGTGTGTGTGTGTTGTTGTTGTTGTTGTTGTTGTTGTTATGAAGCACTGTTGAGTCGGTTTTGACTCACAATGACCTGTATAGGGTTTCCAAGAAGTGGCTGGTGAGCTTGAACCACCAATGGTGGTGGTGCACTGTAGAGTTCGTTCCGACACATAGTGACCCTGTAAAGAAAGGGCTTCTAAGGCTGTAAAGCTTTAAGGGAGTAGAAAATATCATCTTTCTCCTGCGGAGCACCTGGTGGACTCCATTGCTTATACTGAGGTTAGAACCTCACCATTTGATGCACTATGCTACCAGAGCTCCTTGTATTTATATCTGTAAATATAGATACATTATTGTGTTGTCAAGTGCCTTTGAGTCAGTTTTCACTCATGGAGATATATATATACACATGCTCATATAGACTTCTGGTGTGTGTTGCTGTAGGATCAACACTGGACTGCTAACCATTAGGTTGGTAGTTTAAACCCACCAGCGGCTCCTCAGAGATCCTACATAGGGTCACTATGAGTTGGAACCTACTCAAAAGCAATTATTAACAATAACCACATACACACACACACACACACACATATATATATACATATTTATATATATATCCACCACTTGTCTGTCAGTTTGCCATAGTAAGGTGGCACGTGTGATGCTGGATGCTATGCTACCAGTATTTTAATTTTAAGTACCAGATGGTCAAGCATTGTAGGCAGGTTTCAGATGAACTTCCAGACTAAGAGTAGGAAGAAGAAGATGCTGACTATTTGTGATTGTTTAACCACTAAAAACATTATAAATAGCAGCAGAACATTTTCAGACATAGTACCAGAACCTGAAAACATTATGAATAGCAACAGAACATTGTCAGATATAATGCCAGAAGACGAGTCTTTCCAGTTGGAAGACACTCAATAAACAACTGGGGAAGAGCTGCCTTCTCATTGTAGTGTTGACCATAACGACATGAAAGAAATAAAGCTTTTAGGACCTTCATTTACTGATGGCGTAGAACTCAAAATGAGGAGAAACAATCACAAACATCCATTAATATGCATCCCATTTCATTGTTGATAACTGCCAATATTCCTAGATTCATACTTCACGCATATAATTTCAAATAATCTGGTGGCAAAATTTTCAGTAGTACAGCAACATGCAAGTAACCACATTATGACAAACTGATATACAAGTGTAAACACTTTTTTAAACAGCATAAAAGATGAATGGGTACATGAACTTCACCAGATTAAATACACAGGAATCAAATTGACTACATCTGGTGGAAAAGTTTAATATCATCAGTCAAAATTAGGCCAGGGGCAGGCTGTTGAACAAACCAGCTAAAGTTTATAAGCAAGTTTAGGTTGAAGATAAAGAAAATTAAAACAAGTCCAGGGAATCAAAATATGATCTTGAGCATTACCTACCTGGATGTAGAAACCATCTAAAGAACATATTTGATGCAGTAGAAAATAATGATAGAAGACCAGAAGAGTTGTGGGATTATGATCATTATACAGGAAGAAAGTAAAATGTCATCAAAAAGAAAGAAAACACAAAAATGGATGAGACTCTGAAACTGGCTCTTCAGCATAGAGATACTAAGTAACTAGAATAAATGAAGAGGCAAAAGAGCTTAGCAGAAAGTTTCCACGGGCAGCTTGAAAAGATAATATATTATAATGAAATATGCAAAGACCTGTAGTTAGACAAACAAAAGGGAAGAACATGCTCAGCATTTTTGAAACTGAAAGAACTGAAGAAAATATTCAAATCTCTACTTAAAATATTGAAGGTTTCTATAAGGAGCTCTGGTAGTGTTGTTGTTACGAGTTGGGCTGCTAACTTCAAGGTCAGCAGTACGAAACTGCCAGACATTCTGAGGGAGAAAGATAAATCTTTCTGCTCCCATAAAGATTTATAGCCTTGGAAACCCTATACAGGGTTACTATGAGTTGGAACTGACTCCATGGCACACAACCACCACCACCACCACCATAGACTAAATGTTGGATCATGCAGAAAGCATCAAAAGAAGACTAAGGAATACTCAGAGATACTGTACCAAAAAGAAACGGTCAATATTCAATCATTACAAGAGGAAGTATATGATCAAGAACCAATGGTACTGAAGGAAAAAGTCCAAGTTGAACTGAAGTCACTGGCAAAACAAACCTCCAGGAATTGATGGAACATAAATTGAAATCTTTCAACAAACTGATGTGCTTACTAATCTATACCCAGGAATTTGGAAGGCAACTACGTTGCTAACCAATTGGAAGAAATCCCTATTTGTGCTCATTCCAAAGGGAAACAACCCAATGAAATGTGGAAATCATTGAACAACGTCTTTAGTATCAATACAAATAAACTTTTGCAGAAGATAATTCAAAAACTGTTGCAACAGTCCAATGGCGGTCAACTGCCACTAACTAAAGCTAGATTCAGAAAAAGGACATGGAACTATGAATATCATTGCTGATGTCAGATGGATGTTCCTGAAAGCAGAGAATATCAGAAAGATGTTTACTTGTGCTTTAATGACTGTGCAGTCTTTCAACTGTGTGGACCATAAGAAACTATGGATAACATTGAGGAAAATTCGTATTCAAGAACACTTAATTGTGCTTATAAGAAGCTTAGGTTGTTGTTGTTATGTGTCCTACTATTGGTTCCAACCCATGGTAATCCTGTATAGGATTTCTGAGGAGCAGTTGGTGGGTTTGAACTTCCAACCTTGTGGTTCAAACTGACCTGGCAGTCTAGCACATTATCCTACAGTGCACATTCCAGAACACTTAATTGTGTTATGAAAAAGCTGTACATAGACCAAAATGCAGTTGTTAAAACAGAATAGTGGAATAATGAATGGTTTAAATCATGAAAGATATGTGCCAGGGTTGTATCCCCTCTCTTTGTCCAATCTGTATGCTGAGCAAATAATCTGATCAGCTGGATTTTATTAAAAATAATGTAGAATCAGGATTGGAGATAGACTTATTACTAACTTGCAATATGCATGTGATACACCTTTTTTTTTTTTTTTTTTT
>NW_006408609.1:4088810-4090600 GCF_000296735.1 Chrysochloris asiatica | reverse complement strand
TCTATGTACACGTTCTTTTGAACACAATTTAGTGCTCCAGAATACTGATTCTCTGCAATGTTATCCATAGCTTGTCATGATCCACACAATCAAAAGCCTTTTCATAGTCAATAAAGCATAAGCAAACATCTTTCTTGTATTCTCTTGTTTTAGCCAAGATCCATCTGACATCAGCAATGATAATATTACTTATGGATTCAATAAGACATTAAAAGATAAAATGTTAAAAGACAAAAGATCAAAGTAAAATAAGCACACAGTATTTGCTCATTATTGAACATTATATATTTATTTACTGAGAACTTGTAGTGGCAAATTTAAGCAAACCATTAAATCTTTAAGAATTGTTTGTTTTTAGAAATCTACTTTAAGTAGTCTAAATCTAGTAGTTACACTGCTATGAATTTCTGGTATTGTATTGTGTTGTAGACTGGTAACTGCAAGTTTGGAAGCTGAAGCATACCACTCACTCTTGGGCTGTTAGGTTGTTGGGAGTTAAAACAGAATTGACAGCACAAAACCACAACAATTTCATTTTGTCTTTTGTTACTGTTATTTTTCTTATAGCATATTTGTTTAACATTAGCATTTGTTAGTACAGTAGTTGGAATAATTTGGAAAACACTGATTTCTACATTATCATACATTTAAAAATGTTATTTTATTATTTCAAAGAAATATTTTTTCTGATATTTTAAACTTTAAATGGGATTTTGGGGCAAGTAGGATGAAATGCAGTCCAAAAAGAAGTTATCCAATGGAATGCAAAAATCATTTTAAAATATCATTAATACAGCATGCAAGTGCAATTTTTGCAAAGGATCATTCAAAAGTGTGTGTAAATGTACATTCACAGAGAACTGCCAGAGGTTTCAGATGAAGATGTGGAATGAGGGATATCATTGTTTACATCAGATGGATCTTGGCTAAAAGCAGAGAATAACAGAAAGATGTTTACTTGTGCTTTATTGACTGCACAAAGGCTTTCAATTGTGTGGATCATGACAAGCTATGCACAACATTATGGAAAATGAGTATTCTCGAACAGTTAATTGTGCTCATGAAAATCCTGTACATATATCAAGAGGCAGTTGTTCAAACAGAATAAGGGAACACCAAATGGTTTAAATTTAGGAAAGGTGTGTGCCAGGGTTGTATTCTCTCACCATGCTTATTCCATCTTTATGCTGAGTACGTGATTTGAGAAGCTGGATTATATGAAGAAGTAAATGGCAACAAGATTGAAGCAAAACTCATTATAACTGCAATATGCAGATTATGCAAACTTGCATGCTGAAAGTGAAGAAGGCTTAAAATACTTACTGATGAAGATCAAAGACTTCAGTATGGTTTGCATCTTCATGCAAATAAAACAAAAATCACAACCACTGGACCCATAAAAAACATCTATATAAATGAATAAAAAACTGAAGTTGTCAAAGACTTCATTTTGCTCAGACCAACCATCAACACTCATGGAAGCAGCAGTCAAGAAATCAAATAATGTATTGCATTAGGCAAATCTGCTGCACAAGATCTCTTTAAAGTCTTGAAGAGCAAAAGTGTCAGTTTGATGACTATGTGCACCTGATCCAAGCTATGGCATTTTCAATAACCTCATAAGCATGTAACAGTTAGACAGTAAATAAGGAAGACGATAGAAGAATATTTGATGCACTTGAATTATGGTGTTAGAAGAGAGAAATAAAAGTACCATGGATTTCCCAAAGAACAAACAGGTATGTGTTGGAAGAATTAAGGCAGAATATGTCTTAGAAGTCAGGATGGTC
>NW_006408609.1:4081871-4088710 GCF_000296735.1 Chrysochloris asiatica | reverse complement strand
AACTCAATGTAAAGAAAACAAAAATCCTCACACCTGGACCAGTAACTGTTGTTATGTACCATCTGCTGCACAAGAACTCTTTAAAGTGTTCACGAGCACAAATGTCAGTGTGAGGACTAAGTTGCCCTTGACCGAAGATATGTTATATTCAATAGCCTTATATGCATGTGAAAGTTGAACAATGAATAAGGAATATATGCATTTGAATTATGGTGTTGGCAAAGAATATTAAAAGTACCATGGAAGAACAAACACAACTGTGTTGTGAGAAGTACAAACAGAATGCTCATTAGAAGCTAGAATGGTAAGATTTTGTCTGTCATACTTTGGACATGTTTTCAGAAGAGATCAGTCACTGTAGTAGGACATCATGCTTGGTAATGTGGAGGCTCTACAAAAAGAAGAAGACATCCAACAAGATGGATTGATAGTGTCACTAGCAATGGGCTCAAACATAACAATTCTGAGAATTGTGCAGGGCCTGGCAGAGTGGGAACTGACTCAATGGTACCTAACAAGAACAACGTGTGTATATATATATACACACACACATACACACACACACACACATATATAAGCACTGAACTGTGAGCCCAGTGGTGGGTCAACTCCACTAGTCACTCCGAGTGAGAAAGATGAGGCTTTCAGCTCCTGAAAAAATTTACAACCTTGTAAACCTTACACCCTCGGAAACCCTGTACAGGGTCGCTATGGGTCGGTCCCGACTCGTTGGCACTTAACAACAACAACAACAAACCTTATATAGGGTTGCAATGATTTGGAATCTACTCAATGGTACTTACCAACAGCACTGTATATGCATGTGTATCCATGTGTGTATGTCTGTATATATGTGTGTAAATATGTGTATATATATAAATGTATATATGTATGTGTGTATAAGCACTCCACCACAATGTTGGTTTGAACCACAAGGTTGGTGGTTCAAACTGACCAGCGGCTCTACAGAAACCCTATACAGCAGGGTCACTATGAGTTGTAATTGACTTGACCACACTTAACAACAACAAACACACAAACATGTATATATGTATGGTGTAGCTGTGTGCCACCAAGTTGATTCTGACTCATAGTGACCCTGTATAGGGTTTCTGAGGCTATACATGTTTACATGAGCAGAAAGCCTCATCTTTCTCCCATGGAGTGACTGGTAGATTTGAACTACTCACCTTGGGGTTACCTGCCCAACTTATAATCCACTATACTACCAGATCTCCTTTGGGAATCCTATACAGAACTGCTTTCAGTTGGAACAACTGATGGCACTTAACAACAATATCATATATGTATACTGTTTGTTTGAAAACATGAAAAATTTTAGTGGTAAGAATTTTTTTAACTACAGGAGCAGTAAACCAAACATGGTTCTTGAAATACTCTTAAACTTTTGTATCCATACCTTTTAGTTAGATGGAACAGTTTTTCACACAAGATATTTTCGATGAAGTCTTTTTAAAAATAAGTTGGTTAGGGTCTTAAAAAAAAATTCCACAATAAGCCAAATTCAGGCCCTACAATGATTCAGGTTGTAGGATTTCACATGTCCAGGTTTTTAAATATTTTGACTCCTATTACAAAGGTAGATTTATAGGTTTAATGTAACCTATGAGGCTCAAATTTCACAGGAATTTCCTAAACCAGATCAAATTCATATGGTTTTCTGTATGAGATGAAGGACAGCTTTGGATGTAACACCTTATTGTGTCTGCTTTTACTAAAAGCTAAGTCATATAATATATATTTAGTGGCCTCTGTTTCATAAGAAGTGTGTTTGCAGTGTGGTGTAAGGCAGTTCCCGTGCCTATATTATGGTTTTTAAACAACATAGGTGATTGCTGGGAAAACTATTCACATGTCACGTCTTAAACAATCCTTAGTCTAGCACATACATGACTAAACTCTTCCAGCATTGCATTAATTTGCCACATAATTTAAAAAAACAAACACATTGCTGGAACTAAGAGGGCACACTTAATAAGGCTAATCCTTATTATATATAAATTTCAAATATATGGGGTTTCAAAATACTGTCTCTTAATCAGATAATGTAATTTTGTTAAGTATTACTTTTTTGAGCTCTATATATCACTTAGACAACAATTTCCAAATATACACAAAATATCTTATTAAAAAATTATGGAAATATGACAAAAACACAAGTAATGCACAAAAACACAATTATCAGGAGCAAAAAACACTGTTGTTACATTTTGTCTGACTACTGTTCAAAATTCTGGTTTAGTTTAACAGGTTTCTGTGTTCTTTATTCTTACAATGTAATACAATTTTGATATAAATTACAGAAGCATACATGATTCATCCTTCATCAACATGATAAAAAATGTTTTTGCAAAAACAGTCTAACTGTTTCAAAACTTGATTTTATATTAAAAGGAACTCCATTTTCTATCTGAACAGCATTTGTATAATTACATAAGAATGCAATCATTATAGTACCTTTAGCACTTGTGATGGATTTTCTCCTTTTCATTCTTCCACACGTTGTTAAAGAAGCTCTTGTAGCATGATGGGTTACGAGTTGGACTACTAACTGCAAAGTCATCAGTTCGAATCTACCAGAAGCTTCTAAAGAGAATAATGTGATTTTCTGCTCCCATAAAGATTTACAACCTCAGAAACCCTATACAGGGTCGCTTTGAATTGGAACAAACTTGGTGGCACACAACACAACTACCACACAGTTATTCTTTCCCTTGTGTACTAAAAAGGCATCTGGCATTACTAGTCAGTGGTGCTGTAGAATAAGCAGTGAACTGCTAGCCACGTGGTCAGTGGCTCAAATTCACAAGGTCCTCCTTGGAAACCCTATCCACAGTTGCTGTGAGTCAGAGCAGACTATGACATTTAACAACTACAACAACATCAAGTGAATTAAAGATTTTGTGTTTACTTCAAAGATAACTTTAAGGCCCTATATTCATGATGAAGAAAAGTGTATTGTTACTCATTATTAAAGCCCTGTGTGTAATTTACCTAAGGTTGAGTTTCAAAATTAAAACATTAATTTGTTAAAACTATAGCTAAGAAAATAAAAATCAACTGTTAGATTTCTTCATAACAATAAGAGATTTCCAACTTCCATTAGTTGAAATACTGTCAATAAAATATAACACATAAGAGTTGGTGTATTTAATCATATGTGGAATCTGTGGAACCAAATATTGTATTTGATACACTACTACTGCTCATTACAGTCAAGTTGATTCCAATTCATAGCGACCCAATTCAACACAGTGGAACTGTCTATAGGCTTTCCAAGGCTGTCAATCTTTATGGAAGCAGACTGCCTTATTTTTTCTGCAGAGCAGCTGGTGAGTTTGTAATGAAATGTCAACAGAGTGCTTAGCCACTGCACCATCAGGGGGTCACCAAAATATAACTAAACATTAGAATAACAATCATGCTGGTATTCAGGTCACAGAATGGATGTCAGAGCCTATGACTACCCTTAGGGCATTTAAAGATGACCCTACAGGACAGAGTAAAATTGCTCCATATGGTTTCTAAAGCTGCAAATCTTTAGATAAGCAGACTGCCTTGTCTTTCCAACTCTCATGGAGCAACTGCTGGTTCTTTTGTGATGTTTGGAATGTTTACAACTGGAACCAAAGCCAGCACTTGCTCAGTTGTTCTCATCTGTTTGTTCTACATAGGGCTAGAAAACATTGTTGTTGTTGTTAGGTGCCATCGAGTCGGTACTGACTCATAGCGACCTTATGCACAGCAGAATGAACCACTGCCCTATCCTGGGCCAACAACACTACTGTTGCCATGCTTGAGTCCATCTATGTGGCCACTTGGCTAATCCATCTCGTTGGAGCTCTTCCTCTTTTTCTCTGACCCTCCACCTTACCAAACATGATATCCTTCTCCAGTAACTGGTCCCTCTGACAATATGTTCGAAGTATGAGAGACAAAGTTTGGCCATCCTGGCCTCCAAGGAGCACTCTGGCTACACTTCTTCCAAAACAGATTTATTGGTTCTTTTGGCAGCCCATGGTACTTTCAATATTCTCCTCCAACATCACAACTCAAAAGCATCAATTATTCTACAGTCTTCCTTATTCACTGTCCAGTTTTTGCATGCATATGAGGTTACTGAAAATACCATGGCTTGGGTCAGGCGCACCTTAGTCCTCAAGCTGACATCTTTGCTCTGGAACCCTTTAAAAGGTCTTGTGCATCAGATTTGCCCAATGCAATACGTCGTTTGATTTCTTGACTGCTGCTTCCATGAGTGTTGATAGTTGTTCCAAGAAGAATGAAGTCCTGAAGTTATTTAGTGCCTTTTTAGGTATTTAGTGCCATTCAGAGTAGTAGAATATTGTAGACACTCAGGAGTCATTTTCTTTAATAAATGAATGAATCGGTGATATATATAAAATACAATGGAACAACAAAGACAGAAAACAAGCAAATGGCAATAAGGAAGACAAAGGCAAAGAAGAGATTCCAGGAGCTAGAAGTCAAACTATTCAGTGAGACTAAAAACAAGGCAGCAGATAGACTAGAACCAGGAAGACTGCATAATGTGAGAGCAAACAAGCATAACAAAAGTTGTGAGGATGGGCAGTGTTTTATTCTGTTATGAATAAGGTCACTATGAATCGGAACCAAACTGACAGCACCTAATAACAACCACATACACTTAGTCTAGCGGGCCTTGTCACCTAGGGTATTAATGTACACATTGTATTTGATTTGTGTTTCATATACTACATCCCACCCACTGCAATCCAATTGATTGTCATAGCAACATTTCCTACTGAATAGCTGGTGGGTTTGGACTGCTGACCTTGTGATTAACAGGCCAACAGCTAACCCATAGCTCTACCAGGGGTTCTTGTATACAACATAGCTGTAACCATTTACTGTTCATCAAAGGTCTTTGGGATAAATATAAAACCAATTACTGTAGAGTTGCTTCCAACTCATGGCAATCCCATGTGAATACAACTTTACTCTTTAGGGATTTTAATACCTGATTTTCCAGTAAAGCCCTAGGCTTTAGCTTATCTGGGTGGATTCAAATCTCCAACCTTTCCTTTAGCAGAGAACCATGTTAAACTTCTGTATCATTCAGAAATTCTGGGTTAACTATAACCAGTCCCTTTTGCCTATACAGAAATTGAGATTCAGAGAAGTTAAGGGACTTCCTTAAATTTTGCAACTTAAGTGACAGAACAGGAATTAAACGCAGGCCTGTCTGACTCCATAGCTGGTGCTCTTTTCATGCTGCTTCCTTTGCTAGTCAAGCCTGACCCTTCCTTTCTGCCTAGCTTACTGTTGTTGTTATTAAGTGCCATTGAGTCAATTCCGAACCATAGCAACCCTGTATAGCATTTTTGAAGAGCGACTGGTGAGCTTTAACCACCAACCTTTGGAATCAAACCGACTTTGCACTCCACCACATTTAGTGTTAGTCACATACTACGTTTATAACAAATGCCTGCAAAATGAATGGATATAAGAGTAATAGAGCCTTTAAGATATAAAGTGCAACCCACAGCATTCAATAAATGAGGAACTGAAGTCTAGAGTGGTCCCTGAAGTCTCTTAAATCAAATATTTATTGAATGTGAACTATGATCTATGTACCAAGGATTGATTTTTGCCTTCAATGACCTTACAGTCTGTAGGTGGAAGTTAGACAATTTAAAGATAGCTAAAATGTGTTGAGGAGCTCTGGTAGCATAGTGGTTACAAATCAGGGTGTGAACCACAGGGTCAGCAGTTCGACACTACCAGATGCTCCGCAGAAGAAAGATGAAGCTTTCTGCTCCCATAAAGATTTCCGGCCTCAGAAACCCGGTACAGGGTCGCTATGAGTTGGAACCAACTCCACAGCACATAACAACAGCAACAAAATATGTTGAATCCTCATTATATGGAAATGGCTCCACATTCATTAGCTACTATATTTTTAAACAAATAATACAAGCATTACTCTTTCGTTTCACAAATAAAATAATGCCTACAAATTTACTGTGTATGTTCTGGGTGTTACATGCATGTGCACATTATTACATATGTGTGTTATTTGTGGGAAAATTCTTACAGCAACTTATCTCCATTTTACTCAGAAACCAATTGAAGCTCAGTGATGTAAGAACCCAAACAGTTGGATTCTAGAGTCACTGCTCTTAATTATTATTCCCTGTTGACTTTTAGTATGTTTTTGTTGTTTTTAAGTGCCATCGAGTCAGTTCTGATTCCTAGTTCTGAAACCCTGTATAGGCTTTCCAAGGAGTATCTGGTCAGTTTGAACCACCAACCTTTTGGTTAAAACTGACCTTGCAGTCTAGAGCATGATCCTGCAGCACGACATCAGAACTTTTAGTATGGCATTGGTGATGGTCGTTATGTGCCATGGAGTTGTTTCTGACTTACAGCAACCCTGTATAGGATTTCCAAGGCTGTAAATCTTTACAGGAGCAGAAAGCCTTATCTTTCTCCCATGGAACAGCTAGTAGTTTTGAACTGCTGACTTTGAGGTTAGTAGTCCAACTTGTAACCACTACACTATCAGAGTTCTTTAGGATAGACTGTTATAGTAGAGACAGTTAAAGTAATAACTGTAGCAGGGTCATCCATGGGTTATGGGATACTATAAAATGGGTGTGTGGGAGGTGGTATCTGAACTCTAACCACCAATTGGAGGAGAATCACCATCAACATCCTCCCAGGGCCAATTTCAGGACATGCATCCACCCCACAACCTTCCTAGTCAATTCTCACACCAACCATCTCTTCCTCAGCACTCTCTAATTCTCAACTAACTTTGATAATTTGTTACA
>NW_006408609.1:4072478-4075976 GCF_000296735.1 Chrysochloris asiatica | reverse complement strand
TGGAGTGCCGTAGGAAAAACAGAAGACCCCACAATTAAATGGATTGGCACAGTGACACAGCAATGGGCTTAAAGTCAGCAACCATCTTGAGGACGGTGCAGGAACAGGGAGTGTTTTGTTGTGTTGTGCATAGGGTTGCTATGTGTCCTTATAGACTGGATATCAGGTAACAACAACAAGCAATGCTAAAAAGAGGGAAGTGCAGACTTGCTTTATATTAAAATCTATTAATATCATATACTTCATTAAATGGGAATTTTGAAAGAAAATAAAAACCATCTAATGAGCATCCACTTAAAATTGTCTACCTAAGCACAGAAGAGAGTCCTGGTATGGCGCTGTATGATAAGCAATGGACTGCTAGCTTCAAGGTCGGTAGTTCATAGCCACCAGAAGCTCCTTGAAATCCTATATAGGGTCCATATGAGTTGGAAATAACTTGACAGTACTTAAGAACAATATGTAATGGAGAGTAAATAGGTATTGAATAAAACATCTAGAAGTAAACCGTTGTAGCAAATATAAAGAAAGAGCAACAATTTAATGAAATCAATGTTGATTATTCTGCTATTCAGTAATCTGAAATACCCTAATTATATTCAAATGCTCTGTGTCTCCTCAATTTAGTCACAAAATCAGACTGTGAATGTGTGTGATACCTAACAGAGGATTCCCTTTCACCCATTCATATAGCTGTGCTATGCCATTATCTGTAACCTTCAATCTGGTACTTTCTAGATGTTGATTTTACATACTGATCAAATCTTGAGTTTGGCAAGAAGTAAAGGGGGGGGGGCTGTTATTGTTTTGCTCTTGTCAGGTGCCATTGAATTTATTCCCACTCTTAGAAAGTCTATTCACAACAGAAAGAAATACTACCCAACTACCCAGTCCTGTGACATGCTCATAATTGTTGTTAAGCTTGAGTCCATGACTGCTGCCACTGTACCAATCTATCGCATTAACAGCAAAATCTGATTATTTTTATTTTATTTTAATGTACAGGCATATAATTTATCTTTAAGGTTACCCTGTAATTTATTAATTTTTCCCCTGCTTAAAGCAGTCTGTTTTATCTTGAAATTTACTTTACTTGTTTAACATTTGAAAGTTCTGTATCTACAATATTCATAATTTTTGCTTTATTATCAACTTCATTATACATAATATCTCTGGTTCTCTATTTTCACTCTGGTAGGTTTGCTTTAATTGAAATACTTCTATATCCAGAATCCTGGTTTGACCTTGTAGGATCAGCACTGGAATGTGAACCACAAGGTCAGCAATCCAAACCCAGCCGCTGCTTCTCAGGAAGTGTGCATTTATTGCAAAAAAGCACTGCTTTTTCCATGTCCCGAAGATTATGGTATGTTGTATTTTCGTTCTCATTTATTTATAGGAAGTTTGTGAATTTACGTTTTATTTTTTCTGCTACCCAGTCATTTTTCTGCAGGTGTAATTCAGTTTCCATGTATTTGACTTTATTTCCTTGGTTTTCCTATTGTTGATTTTTAATTTGATAGCATTGTAGTCTGAGAAGATGCTTTGTAGTATTTTGATGTTTGTAAATTCATGGAGATTTGTTTTATGGCCTAAGACATTGTCTATTGTGGAGAATGTTCCATGAACACTGGAAAAGAATGTGTATTGTGCTGTTGTTGGGTTGAATGCTCTGTACACATCTATGAGATCCAGTTGGCTGATTGTGTTGTTTAGTTCCTCTGTGTCTTTGTAGAGTTTCTTTCTGGTTGCTCTATCCATTTTCAAAAGTGGTATTTAAAAATCTCTGACTATTATTGCAGCTTTGTCTATTTATTTCTTCAAATCTATTAGAGTTTACTTTATATATTTGAAGCATAGATATTTATTATGGTTATGTCATCTTATTCAATTGTCCTTTTAATCATGAGATAATGTCCATGTTAACTATTATGTTAGTTTTTGCATTAAGGTTTATTTTATCGGAGATTACTGTTGCCACTCCTGCTCATTTTTTTATTGCAGTTAGCTTGGTATATTTTTTTCCATCCTTTGATTTTCAGTCTGTTTTTCTCTTTGTGTGTAAGGTGTGTCCCTTGCAGACAGCATACTGAAGAAACTTATTTTCTAATCCGTTCTGCCATTCTCCATCTCTTAACTGGTCCATTTTATCCATCGACATTAAATGTAATTATCAATAGGTATGCATTAATTGTTGCCATTATGTTTTTTTTGTTGTTGTTGTGCTGATGGTTTCTTTGTTCTGTGTGTCTTCCTGTGCTGAGTTCATGGCTTTTGTGTTCTTTCTTGTGAGTTTCCTCACAGTTTTAATGTTTCCACGTTCTTCTTGGACTTTCATTTTCTTGGTACATTGTGAAGTGTTAAGTTTCTTTAAGGTTACCTTATATTCCATTAACTTTTCCCTCCACTTAATGCACTCTTTTTTATCTTGTAATCTACCTGATTTTCTCACTATTTGGATCTCTGTTCCTACGTGTTTATCTTCTTTCACATTGTAATTGTTTTGAACATAGACTGACCTCCAAGATCCTCTGAATTAGTTCTTGTAATTTTGTTCTGTTCTCAGCTCTTCTATTTGTCAATTGAGTTCCAGGTGGTGCTGCTATGTATGTCAATCTCTGGTTGTTGTCTGTTCTTGTTGGTTCTCAGTACACAGAGCTCCCTTTAGGATGTTTTGCAGCACAGGGTTGGCTTTGGCAAAATCTTTTAGCTTCTGTTTATCCTGGAATGTTTTGATTACACCATCGTATTTGAATGACATCTTTGCTGGATAAACAATTCTTGGTTGACAGTTTTTCTCTTTCAGGGTTTTATATATGTCTCCCCATTGCCTTCTTGCCTGCATGGTTTCTGCTGAGAGATGTGAGCTTAATCTGATTAGCTTGCCTTTGTATGTAACACTTCTCTTTTCCCTAGCTGCTTTCAGGATTATTTCCTTATCTTTGATTTTGGAGAGCTTGATTATGATATGTCTTGGTGATTTCCTTTTGGGGTCTATCCTTCCTGGGGTTTGTTGAGCTTCTTGAATGCTTATCTTTTTGCTTTTCAGGATGTTAGGGAAATTTTCTTCCAGCAGTTCTTCAACTACCTCCTCTGTGGACTTCATGATTCTTCCTGTTCTAGAATGCCTATAATTCTTAAGTTATTCCTCTTCATGTTGTCCAACATGAATCTTATTCCTTCTTGAGATTTTTTAACCTTTTTTTTGGCTTGCTCTATCTTAGTAGTTTTGAGAGATTTGTCTTCCAGATCACTAGTTCTGATTTCCATCTCTTCAATTCTCCTTTGCCCTTTCAGTGTACTGTCCATTTCTGATACTCTATTATTAATCATTTGGACCTCTTTCTATTGGTTTTCAGTTGTTTCCAATGCTTTATCTATCTTATTTGGTTGTTCCTGTAGTGCTTTCCAGATTTCTTCTTTATTTTTCTCAACTCCATTGCAAAGTGTTTTGATACATTTTATAATTATTTTAATGAATTCCTTCTCAGGCATTTC
>NW_006408609.1:4070733-4071682 GCF_000296735.1 Chrysochloris asiatica | reverse complement strand
ATAAAAACTTGGAAATCTAATAAGAGTATTGGTCCATTTTTCCATCCTGTTAGGTTAAAAAGTAGCAATCACATAAACAGCAAAAGAGTGCTCACTACAATCAAGAAAGGAGACCCAGGAATGGAGTATGCTCTTTGGATCCCAAGATCCTTGTGTATTGAACATCCTCAATCCATTAACAGAAAGCTGTAACACCAGAGAAGTGGTAGTGAAGTGACAGAGGAGCAATAACAGCAGAAAGAGATGGGGAGCATCAGACAGCAGTGGATTTCCCAGACCATGGAGGAAGTAAGCTGAATGCCTTTAGCCAGAAGGTTCATTTGTGGAGTGAGATGCCTCCAGACATTTAATTGTGGAGATAGATTTTCTTATCAGTGGAGCTGAAGATAAATGCCTTTGGACTGAGACTTGTGGGACAATGGTGTGTCCTTTGGGCATTTGTCAACCGTGCCAAACAAACTTTGTAACAATTCTGAGCAAGGCAGAGGCAAGACCAAAGGATTCAGAACCAGAGGAAACCCTGGCTGTTGAAATGGCTGACCTATGGGGAACATTTCTGATGCTGAATTGCAATCTTTTCCTGTGGGAAGGATGGATGGTGGGAGGGATAGTTGGAGGGTGGACACATGTCAGATCTCAGCCTCATGGCCACTGGCCTTGTGTTGTTGCTGGTGGTGATTTTCCTCCTTCCCACTTGTGAAGCTGGAAAAGGCTAGACACGTCCTTCACTTCATTCTTTTATTAAACAGATATACAACCCTGAAGGACCAGAAGAATGTTCAAGATAAGGTAGTGTGTAGATTTAAAAGAAAGATTATGAGCTACAACAGAACTTCAGAGTTATGGAAACCTCAGGGGGGTAGAATTTGAGTGTGGTCCCTAGTTTGCACTCCACTATACTGACAATATTACAAGGAAATATGCATAGATCTAGAGTCAGAAAACCAAA
>NW_006408609.1:4054838-4063058 GCF_000296735.1 Chrysochloris asiatica | reverse complement strand
TCATTTGTCTCAGTCTTTTTATCTTGTTTCTGGACATGTGCTGATATGGTCATCTGTTTCTTTTTATTAGACATATTCAGTTGTTAGCTGTGGCCTTAATACTTAAATGAGTGTGTGTTTGGGTATTTTGTGTGCTTTCTGATTGCCTCTATGTAGATGTGATTTGGATATGGACTTCCCTTTTCACTCTTCTTATTACTTAACTCAGAGCAACTGTTGCAGTTGTTGTCTGTCTACCTGGTGTATGGCAGTTGGTATTGGTTCTTTCCTGGATTGTGGGTTTTATAGGATGTGATGGTAGCTTGACTATATGACCACAATTGCTGTCTCTTCTTGGATAATATAGAGGGAGAGAAAGAGCCCCCTAAAGGTAAAGAGGGGACCAAAAAAATAAAACAGCAACAGCAAAAGAGACAATTTGGATACTGTAGTTCATCATCGCAAAAAAGAGAGAAGAGAAAAAAAAAAAATCTGTAGCCTAACATGATATGATTTTAATGTCCTCTTTTGGCTTCTTGCCTTCAAGGCCACCTGTGAAATTTTAAGATGCCACTTTTGGTTTTATGATGTAACTCAGGATTTAAGTTTTGGCTTGTTTCATTTTTAGCCTATTTCTCCTGCTCCACAACCCCTGTTCTGTCCTTTTTACTAGTGATAAACATTTCAGGGTCTGCTGTGGCCATTTTGAGCTGCCATTTGGCTTTAAGTGGAACCTGTCCCTTTAAATTTTGAGACAATCTGTTCACATGCATAGTAGAACTCTCCGGGGACTTGAGGAGCATGCCCACTCACTCAGACACCCCCACTAGTAACCAGGATGGAGGTATGCATGCAGAGAGAGGCCAATGACCAGATTTTCAAAAAATGTCCACACCTTTATGTCTGAGGTTCTGTCAGGAGTCAGTCATGGCTGCTCTGATCCTTTCCCCTCTTGGTCTCATCCAAGATGGCAGCTCTGAGCTGCTGAGCCTGGCAGGTTCAAATGTACAATATTTCTTACTTCCACTACGAATTCCACTGGCTATATGCCTTCAGACTTTTAAAATATTCCTATATATGTGGTTCAGAGTTTTAGAACTGACCCCTGAACCTGCTTCTTCCAGTATTTCTGTGTTGTTGCTGATGGAGATCCTCACTGCACTTCTACCCTGTCATCAAGCCCTGCCTCCTAGTTATAATTCTTATGAATTCTTTTTTCCTTTAGTTATATTAAATTTTCTTCCTCAGAAACATCTTTGTTATTTGTTTGAGCCATTCATTTTTGTTTCATCACGTGAGCAAAAATTGTCTGTTGTCTCTGGGACATTTTGAGATTATTCTATTTGTAAAAATGAACAGTGCAGTTGTTAGGCCCAGAGGGCAGAAATGTCTAGCGGGATCTGGAAAAGATGTTACAGGAGAGTTTCTAGCCTTTGGTGGAGTACCTTTTGGTCTCAGTTTTATCCATGTTCAGGGCACTCAATCTAGAAGTAGTTCATGGGAGACCTTCATGGAACTCATCTCAATATCTGTTAGGACAGTAGAGAATCTGGGGGCAGGGTGACTGGTTACATTCTGATCTAGTGGCTCTGCCAGTTTTGTGGGTCTGGAGCTGAGCCCACTTGAATCCAGGCACCAAAATGGCATACCAGGCACTGTGGCTAGCCTCAACCCCATGCTGATATTGTTCCTAACTATGTGGCTCTGAACTCCTGGAGAACAAGATCTGCACCTGTGGGTGGATGAGGGTGGGAGATGACCACACTTCTACTCACCAAGGAAGCGTGGCAATAAAGAAGAAATTGTACCTTTTCCACTGCTCACACTAATCTGCTCTGACAGGCTTCTGTCTGCTTCCAGAGCAGCTCCAAGATGTTTGAACCATATCTGGTCAGCCATTTACCATCCAGTCTCCCTTTCTGACCATCCCACCATGGCCTCTCCTCTCAGCAAACATTTAATCCACCTCTCTAACCTCTCTTCTGAAGTTCAGGGTTCCAAAATCATCCGTGTCTGTTTTATTTTGTCTCTTGTATCTTTGTTGTAATGGTCCATGGAGTATGTCTGAATAGTCCACCATTTTACCAGAAGTCTCCTCATGAACTTGATTAAATTTTCATCAGCTTCCTCCTGAGTTTGCATATGAGCATTTGATGGTATGTTCCATAGTCTGCCCCTGGCCTTGTTTTGATTAATGGTATGGAGGTTTTCCACTATCTCTTCCCTCAGATGTAATCAATTTGATTTCCATGTAACATCTAGGTGGGTGGTAAATGTATATAGTCATCTTTTATGTTGTTTAAAAAGATATTTGCAATGAATAAGTCATTAGTTTTGCAAAATTCTATCATGATATCTCTAGCATCATTTGAAAAACCAAGGCTATATTTCTAATGACTGATTCTTTCTGTTTGTTTCCAATCTTTGCATTCCAATAGCCAGTAATTATCAATATATCTTGATTGAATGTTTAATCAGTTTCAAATTGAAGAAGTTGGTATAATTCTTCAATTTCATCATAATTGGCTTTAGTGGTTGGTGAAAAAATTTGAATAATAGTAGTGTTACTATTTTAGTCTACCTTTTAGATGTATGTCGGGGACTGGCCTCGACATAGGTGTTTGGTTCACGAGGTGGGGGTATCTGGCAGCAATAGGGATAGCAAAAGAGACACAGAGACACAATGAGAGAGACAAAGAGACACCCCGAAACCAGAGTGGATGCATTACTGGCATCCGGCAGATCTGGTGTGGTGAACATATTCGCCATGAGGGCAGTAAGATCCCGCATAGCAAACATCTTAGCTATGCAGGCAGTACGTTCCCCTTGCTAGCTGGTCAGCCACGCATGCCTAGTCAGCCATATAACACTCCCTCCATGCTGTAATGCACACCTGGTTCGGTCTGCGCCTTCGTTTTGTTTAGGGGAGGTACTTTACACAAAGCTGGGTGGGACTAAGGCAAGGTACAGCTAACATATGTAATTTTCCAGACATTCAGGTACCTTCATATCGTACTTCGCAGGTTCGAATCTCACGACAGCAACTAGGTTTCTCAAGCTTAATTAGCATACCTTTTAGCACCTAGCCTCAAATGGGGAAAGGAAAAGGAGGATTGGGAGGATTCCCATTGTGTCAGCTGCCCCGCCCAGGTTTCTCAAGAAGCAAAACGCCTAGGTGAATGGGCTGCACCTGGAAACACTTTAGTCAGGGCAGTTCTTTTGTTCTTAGAACAGAGACCCGGGAGCCACCCAATTTACTTTGAATGAATTCTTTGAGGGAAGAACTTTGCCTTTTTGGAATTTTACAGTTTTGGCTTTTAGGAAAATATCACATTTATCTATGGATATCAGGGCTTCATGTATGCAATTAATAATAAACATAAGTGAATACTAAGATGAAAAACAGTTTGCTATGTCTGCTAGGTGGCTAGAGTCTGTTCCTCAGAGCCTGCGGCCTGTACGGTCTGCAACACTTGGGCCCACAGGGCCTCGAACTCCTGACCGGGTCTGCACGGTCTGCAACAGATGTATGGATATTATCCTATCACAGACAGCTTTGTATTTCAAGATAGATCTTGAAATATTATTTTTGATGATGAATATGATGTCATTACTCTTCAAATTTTTTGTTCCCAGCATAATACACCATATGATTGTCAGATTCAAATGTACAATACCACATCATTTCATCTCACTAATATCTAGGACATTGATCTTTGTGTATTCCATTTCTTTTGTCAACTTCCAATGTTCCTAGGTTTATACTTCATATATCCCATGTTCTGATTATTAATGGATATTTTCATCTCTGTCTCCTCATTTTCAGCTGTGTCCCATCAACAAATGAAGCTCCCAAAAATTTACTTCATTCATGTCCTCATTATCAACTCAACTTTGAGGAGGCAGCTCTTCCCCATTCGTATATTAGGTGCCTTCCAGCCTGAGTGATTCATCTTCTGACACTGTATCTGACAATGTTCTGCTGCTATTCATAAGGTTTTCAGCGGTTAAGCATTCAAAATAGTCTGCCTCTTCTTCTTCCTAGTCTATCTTAGTCTGGAAGCTCAGGTGAATCCTGGCCACCAGGATGACCCTGCTGGCATTTTAAATACCTGTGGCATAGAGCTTACAGCATCCCAGCAACCTACAAGTCACCACAACACAACAAATTGACAGTCCAGTGATAGAAAAATTGTGGTGGGGCTTAAGAAATTCATTTAACTATGTTTTTCTTTTCTATCCTAATATCATAAGAATATTTCTAGTTCTCCATTTCAGTTACAGCATCAGAGAAGCATCTTATAATCGAATCAACAATGGATGATTGATGAGGCTATATTAAGGACTTAATGAAAGTGAAAAAGTATTTTTTAAATGATTTAACATGAATCAAAAATAGCCGCTTCTGTTCTGTTACATTTAGTTGTAATTTAGGTTTGAAATTGCATAAATATGCATATCATTCAGGCACTTTATTTTTGGCAAAGGTAAGTAAAATATCTCAAGCAAATAAATTTGGATGGTAATGACCATGGTATTTTGATAAGTTTAGGATGGGTAAATATATAACTGACGCAGAAACTGTGATGCCTGACAGGCACTGGTGTTTGCTTCATTATTGTCATGGAAATTCTGTGTAAAAATAAATCTGACAAGCTTTGTTATGTTGGGTGCATTTGAAAAAGTTGTTTGTGTAATTCCTTTGATGATTAACTGACTAGAGTTTTAATGATGCCATTGAAGACAAAAACAATGAAGCATCATGCGTAACAACTGGTACCCCTCAGCATAGCAAATGATCGACATTTGGCAAATTTACCTTGAATACAGCTGTTGGATTAACCTAAAATCTGAATAGTTGGAAGAAAACTGGGATATGGAGCCTGGCATATATAATGAATTATGAAATACAAGTAATTGTACTCAGTTGAACCAAAACACTAAACTTTTTGAAGCTGAATCATCACTTTAATACTTTATTTTAGAAGCTATTTTGTGCCTAATAAATCCATGTAACACCAAAGTGATATTAGGAAAAATTACTGTTTTTTCAAAACATGACAGAGCAGTGAGCTTTAGGATGAAATTTTCTCTGAAAAACAAAACTTTATCTTCAATATATTGATTAATACTCTCTATTTTTTAAATAAAACTTTTATTGTGAATGGAATGATAGTTTACATGGCAAAACATCAGTTTTGCACTCAACCAATCATATTTTGTTTCATTGCAATGATATTTATTTATTTATTTATTTGGTGTACACAAAAACATGCAGGAATATACAATCATTTACTGACTCCACGGCAAACCACCACTACCACCAAACAGCCAAAGGGCACATTTTGCAAGACAGCCTCCTGCCCACCACAGCACAACCTTTTTTGTTCCATGAGTTTAGAGTCATCACCTCTGCCTCCTTTCATATTTGGTGTCACTGTTTCCTGGTTAGGATTCCTCTTTCCACTCATGCTCTTCCCTCTTGATTGTCCTAGGGTCCTCAGTTCCTAGAATGTAAGATTAACTGCTTCCCCCCCCTCACTTTTTTTTTTTTTACGTTTTTATTGTGAGGTTTACATGGGAGAACAATGCTTTACACTCATCCTATCATATTTTGTTTCGTTGCAATGATTATCATCTCCTCCATGCATCATCAAATAATCAAAGGTTACACCACACAGGCCCACACCCCAGCTGCCAACACACAGCCCTTCTCCCTCCCTGAGTTCAGTGTCCCCATGGGCTCCATCTGTCCACACCATCGTCTCTGTCTCCATCCCTGGTGTCACTGCTTCTCTGGGTAGGGTCCCATTCTCCGTTCTTCTCACTTGATGGTCCCAGAGACCTCTGCTCCTGGGCTGCAAAATCAATTACTCTCCTCCTTTTGTCAAAAAACATCTACCTCTATATCTCCTACCTTCACAGTCAGTCCTAATGGCAATTATTCACTATTGTACCACAAGACTCTTATCCCCATTTCTTTTCGCCAGCCCCGTCCCAATTGATATGAAATCTTTCAGTGGTGATTCTACCTTTCCCTGCCCTGTCTGGAACTAGACTTCCTCTTGAAAGCTTGAAAGCCAATAACTTCTTGCATTTATAGCCCAACCCCCTATTTTGGGTAGCCAATGTCTAAGCTGCCCTTCCCTGTCAACCCTGTGTACCAAAGGGGTGGGAATGATCCTCGCTGTAAAGATTTCTCCCCGTTTTTGAACTATTACATCCATAACTATAGGTAAAGTTCATCAAATTTTGGCAAGTTACTCTTCCCCCACACCTTCTTTCTTCTTCTAGTCGAGTTATGATCATCCAGCCATTGAAGCCAGGTCAAATGGGTACTATCTGCAAGTATGGGTGGTCTTGTGCATCTCTCCTCACTTCATATCAGCTGGATGCTTCACTCTCCCCTCTAGTCTTCTGTGGCCATATCTCTAGGCCGAGGAGTCTTTGGGTCTTGCTGTTCTGCTGACCATCCAGGACTCCTTCTGGGTTCACAGGAGTTTATTGAATGTGGTTGGACTCAGCTTGCAACTTTATTGCTGTTTTTTCACCCTCTTCCTCTTATCAGTGACCAACATGGTCACCAACCATACCACATGCCTGCTCATGTATTCCCCTTGAGTCTCAGTCTTGGAAGGGAGTTTTCTCTGAATGGTCCCAATCACTTGACTTGTAGGCTTCCAGGTGAACAGGTTACTTGTTCCTGTAGTAATCAATCAGATGGCCATTATTGTTTCGGATTTTTCCTGCCAGTTTTTCTTTCATGAAGTATCCTCTGTTCTTGCTGCTCCAGACTGGTCTACTTGTCCTTTCCAGTGGAAATTTCATACCTCAGTCAGTTCTGGATGGGGTTCTGGATTCTACCCATGGTCTTGTGCAATGTAAAGGTTCCACAGGAAGCCTCTTTCACTGGGTAACTTCTAGCCCACTTTAAGGTATTCTAATCAGTTATAGGCTGAAGATGGACTTACAAGATTTCTGTAGTGATATTTCTGGCTATTTCTTTCTCCCTCCCTCAAGTGTCTATTTTACAATGGTAGGCAAGGGAAACCCCTTCAAACCATGTATGAATCCCTGTACACCGGAGCCCTTTGGTTCCAAGGTTGTGCATACCTCATCATTTACCTCTGTCCCATTTAGCCCACACAAACGTTCCTACATGTTTTCCTATCTTCCTTATTCTTTGTTCCCCCTACCCCTTCTTGTGTATTGCTCTCCCCTTCCTTTTATATTGCCCTCCCCCCTCACCCAAGGTATGATGTTACTATTCCTAACGTGTGCCTTGCTGTGCCCTCCATCCCATTCGTGGTAACCAACAAAGAGGTTTTTATGTTTTGTTTTTAATATGGACATCTTTTCTTAAGCTTTTATAATAATAAATTTTTAATATTTGTTCTTTTGAGAACAGTCAAACATCTTAACATTACTTCCTCTCCTTTACCCTTTCACTCTGTGTCTTGATCCCTATATTATGGAGCCTTGTTAGTTCATGGCTGTGTACTAACAAGTGTACATCTAACTCTATTCCATTCAGCCCATGTACACCTTTCACAGTCTTGCTTATCTTTCCCACCCTTGCCTAACTTATCCTCCCATTTCTTGTACATTGCCTTAACCCACCTATTTATTGTCATTCATGTCCCCTGAATTAACATGTATCTATCCCCTGACCAGTGAGTTACTGTCCTCTCCCTCCTACTCTGGTAAACCTCAAAGAATTTTTCTTTTAGTACAGAAATATTTTCTTAAGTTTTTATAATAATGAACTTATAATATATCTATCCTTTTGTGCCAGATTAATTTAACTCAACATTATGTCCTCAAGACTCATCCATTTATTATGTGCTGTTTGCAGCTTAATCATTAGTCTTCAAGGTAGCATAGTATTCTATTGTGTGTATTTGTCAGGGTTTGTTTACCCATTCTTCCATTGATGGGCATTTGGGTAGTCTCCAGTTTTTTGCTATTTTAATAGTGCTGAAATGGATATTGTTGTGTATATAAGTACTCATGTTCTGACTTGAATTTCTTGTGGACGTATACCAAGGAGATGAATTGCTGGATCATAAGGTAGCCCTATTTCCAACTTTCTGAGGTAGTGCCAAACCAGTCTCCAGATTGGTTGAACCAATTTGAAGTCCACCAGCAATATAAGAGGGCCCCAGAGATGATGGAATAACTCCATATCATCAGTCAAAACAAGGCTGGGGGAAGACTGTGGAACAGACCATCAATTGCTCA
>NW_006408609.1:4053534-4054513 GCF_000296735.1 Chrysochloris asiatica | reverse complement strand
AAATTTCAAAGATCACCTCAAGAAGATAAAGCCAAATATTACAACAAAATGTGCAAAGATCTGGAGCCAGAAAACCAAAAGGAAGAACACACTAAGCATTTCTCAAGCTTGGGGAATGGAAGAAAAAATGCAAGCCTCGACTTTCGTTATTGAAAGATTCTCTGGGCAAATTATTGAATGATGTAGAAAGCATCAAAAGAAGATGAAAGAATACGCAGAGTCACTGTATCAAAAGGAAATGGTTAATGTTCAACTGTTTCAAGAGGAAGCATATAATCAAGAGCCAATGATACTGAAGGAGGAAGTCCAAGGTATATGGAAAGAATTGATAAAGAACAAGGCATTAGGAATTGATGGGATAAAAATTGAAATCTTTCAAGAAAGTGAGGTGGCACAGGAGTCAATCACTCATCTATGCCAAGAAATTTGGAAGACAACTATCTGGGCTACTGATTGGAAGAGATCAGTATTTGTGCCCATTCCAAAGAGAGGTGACCCAATGGAATGCAGAAATCATTGTACAAACTCTTTGATATCTCATGTCAGTAAAGTATTACTAAAGGTAATACAGAAATGGCTATAAGCATACATTGACAGAGAACTTCCAGAGGTTCAAGCCAGATTCAGAAGAGGCCGTGGAACGAGGGATATTATTGCTGATGTCCAATGGCTTTTGGCTGAAAGCAGAGACTACCAGAAAGATGTTTACCTGTTCTTTATTGACTATGCAAAGACTTTCAATTGTGTGGATCATGACAAACTATGGACAATATTGCGAAGTATGAGTTTTCCGCAACACGTAATTTTGCTCATGAGGAATCTGTACCTGGACCAAGTGGCAGTTGTTGAAACAGAACATGGGAACACTGAATGGTTTAAAAAATTTAAAAAGGTGTGTGACTGTATTGTATTCTTTCACCATACTTATTCAACCTGTATGATAAGCAAATAATCTGAGAAACTAGGTTATATGAAGAAA
>NW_006408609.1:4043220-4053169 GCF_000296735.1 Chrysochloris asiatica | reverse complement strand
TGAGTTTTGTATATGTCTCCCCATTGTCTTCTTACTTGCTGAATAATCAAAATTTAATCTTATTTGCTTTCCTTTGTATGAAACATTTTTTCCCTATCTGCTTTCAGGATTCTCTGCTTTTTTTTTTTGGAAAGTTTGTTTATGATATGTCTCGGTGACTTTATTTCTGAGTCTATCCATCCTGGGGTTCATTCAGCTTATTGGATGTTTATCTCCTTATCCTTTAAGATGTTAGGGAAGTTCTCTTCCAGTAACTCTTTGACTATCACTTCTATAATACTTTTTGTCCCTTCCTGTTCTAGAATTCCAATTAGCCTCAAGTTATTCCTCTTCATGTCATCCCACATGAATCTTAGGTTTCTTCAGATTTTTTTAAATTCTTTTTTTTTTTTTTTTTTCCTGCTTGTTCTTCTATCTTAGCATTATTGAAAGATTTGTCTTCAAAGTCACTGATTTTGGTTTCCATCTCTTCAACTCTACTCCTTTGCTCTTTCAATGCATTGTCCATTTCTGATATTTTGGCATTAAGCATCTGGACCTCTTTTGGTGTTGTTGTTGTTTTTTTTTAATCATCTGAACGGTGTTTTGGTATCGGCTGCCTGTTCCTTAGTGCTTTTCTGGCTACTTCCTTATTTTCCATCACTTTTCTGAGGAACATTTGAATGCACATAAATATCACTCTCCTAAATTCCCCTTCAGCAAATTCCAGAGCCTCTTCACCTTCTAATACCAATCCTAGGTCTTCTTCTTGGTCATTTGTCTGAGCTACTCTGTCTTGTTTCTACACATGAGCTAAAATTTTCTGCAGCTTTTTAGGCATTGCAGTGCTGGTGTATTTGTATTAATTTGATAAATGTATAATGATATATCCTTAAGCTGCTGGGTCTGATCAGGAGATGGGTTTCTCTCTTCACTGTTCTTATGGCTCCATTTAGAGTGTTTTTAAAAGGTGTTGGCTGTGCATGCTATTCTTATATACAGAAGCTGGTATTGGCTCTGATCTTTTTGTTGGGATTTTATAGGGTACAAATGTAGTTGGCTGTATGGCCAGTCCCTTGTTAGGTGAGGCATGAATCGAAACTCCCACAAAAAGTAGGAGGAAGGTTAAATTCAGGACTAAATATCAAAGTCAAAAATGACAAGAACACACCAGGGATTAGTCTCCAAAGCCAACTGAGACATCTGGGTATTTCCTGTTTGCACCTTGAGCAACGATCATGAGCAAATCCTTCCCCTGAATAACAGGAGGTCAGTGTTAATCATTCAGCATGTTGTTAACCTTGTGGACACAATGCAGGAATTTCTCTGGGGGTGAGCTCCCACCTGTGTGGAGATATCCAGACATGACAGAGGGCATGATAAGAGAGAGTCACAAAAATGGTTCAAGGAAAGAAAAAAAACAAAACAAAAAAATTATTTTTGCACCTTTATTTCTGTAAATTGCTGGTTGCTTTCTGCATTGGGAACAGATACCTCACTGTCCTCTCTGTATCTTCTAGAAAGACAGCAGCCTACTAGTTGTCTTTGTTTAGAAGTCACTCTCTTTATTGCTGCTACTTCAGATCTCTCTGTGGGTATGCCTCCAAAACAATGCACTATATATGAAATTCAAAGTCCAAGGACTATACCAACAATCTGTTTCTCCTAGTTTCCATGCCTTCACTGATGGGATTCTGTATGGGTCTCTAATTATTCTGCCATTAAACTTGAAGCTCTTGGTTAATACTTTCTTGATTCTGAGTGTTTGGGTCCATGACCTGGCTCTGCCAGGTAGCTATTGTGTTAGTTATTCAAACAAAATTTGATTCTAAGAGTAAAGAAATTGAAGTTGCCAGAGAAAGAGAACACAAGAACATCAGAAGAATGGAAGGTGGACAGAAAAGAGAATATCTTGACTTTACCTTTGCTGAAGTGTTTTTGATAAGTGCCAGTTATCTAAACTTTGATACCTGTAAACTTGAACTCAGTAGGCATAAATGTCCCCATCACAGATAATTGTGTCACTGCTGTCAAGTTGATTCTGACTCATGGCAACTCCAAGTGTATCAGAGTAAAATTGTGAATTGGAGTTTTCAATAATATTTAAAATTAGAGCATTAAGCCTTTCTTCAGAAGAACACAATGTAAAACTCAATCCTCTTGACTTTCAGTTGCTAGTTAAATTTGTTAATGGATTACATCACCTAGGGACATTTTTACCTATCTTGTTGTTGTTGTTAGGTGCCATTGAGTCAGTACCATGTAATAGCGATCCTATGCACAACCGAATGAAACACTGCCTGGTCCTGGGCCAACCTCACAATTGTTGCCACGCTTGAGCCCATTGATGCTGCCACTTTGCTATCCATCTCGCTGGGGGTGTTCCTCTTTTTCTATGATCCTCCACCTTACAAAACATGATATCCTTCTCCAGTGACTGGTTCCTCCTGACAATATGTCCAAAGTACAAAGTCTCCAAAGAGAAACGAAATTTGGCTATCCTGGCCTCTAAGGAACAGTCTGGCTGCACTTCTTCCAACACAGATCTGTTTGTTCTATGGGCAGCCCCTATTACTTTCAATATTCTCCTCCAACACTATAACTCAAAAGCATCAATTCTTCTTGGTCTTCCTTATTCACTGTCCAACTTTCACGTGCATATGAAGTTATTGAAAATACCATGACTTGGGTCAGGCACACCTTAGTCCTCAAGCTGACATCTTTGCTATTCAACACTTTAAAAAGGTCTTGTGCAGGAGATTTATGTAATGTAATACATAATTTGATTTCTTGACTGCTGTTCCCATGAGTATTGATAGTTGATCTGAGAAGAATGAAGTCATTGACAACTTCAATCTTTTCTCCATTGATAATAATGTTGTTTATTGTTCCAGTGGTGAGATTTTTTGTATTCTCTACATTGAGATGCAATCCACACCGAAGGCTGTTTCCTTGATCTTCATCAGTAAATATTGTAAGTTCTCTTCACTTTCAGCAAGCAAGATTGTATCATCAGCATATCACAGGTTGTTAATGGGTCTTCCTCCAATCCTGATGCCACATTTTTTTTCATATAACCCAGTTTCTCAGATTATTTGCTCAGAATAGAAGTTGAATAAGTGTGGTGAAAAAATATAACCCTGTTGCACACCTTTCTTAGTTTGAAACCGTTCAGCGTTCTCATGTTCTGTTTAAACAACTGCTTGTAGTTCCATGTACAGACTCCTCATTAGCACAATTAATCGTTCTGGAATTCTCATACTTTGCAATGTTGTCCATAGCTTGTAATGATACACACAATGAAAAGCATTTGCATTGTCAGTGAAGCACTGGTAAACAACTTTCTGGTATTCTTTGCTTTCAGCCACAATCCATTGGACATCAGCAATGATATCCCTCATTCCATATCCTCTTCTGAATCCAGCTTGAACCCCTGAATTCTCTGTCAATGTATGCTTGTAGCCTTTTCTGTATTACCTTTAGTAAAACTTTAGTCGTATGGGTTATCAAAGACGCTGTTGGATGATTTCTGCATTCCATTGGGTCTCCTCTCTTTGGAATGGGCACAAAAATAGATCTCTTCTAATCAGTCAGCCGGACAATTGTCTTCCAAATTTCTTGGCAAAGATGAATGAGTGCCTCCAGTGCCAACCAACTTTCTTGAAAGATTTCTATTCTTATTCCATATGTTTCTGGAGCCTTGTTCTTTGTCAATCCCTCAATGCACCTTGGACTTCTTCCTTCAGTATCATTGGCTCTTGATCATATGCTATCTCTTGAAACAGTTGAGCATCCACCATTTCTTTTTGGTATAGTGACTTTGTGTATTCCCTCCATCTTCTTTTGATGTTTTCTGCCCAGTAAATCCTTAATAATGAAAGTCGAGGCTTGAATTTTTTCTTCAGTTCCTCCAGCTTGAGACATGTTGAGTGTGTTCCTCCTTTTTGGTTTTCCTACTCCATATCTTTGCACATTTCGTAGTAATGTTTCACTTTGTCTTTTGAAGCTAACCTTTGAAATGTTCTGTTAAGTTTGTACTTCCATTTCTTCCATTTTCTTTAGCATCTCTATGCTGCAGAGCTAGTTTCAGTGTCTCTTCTGACATTCATTTTGATCTTGTCCTTCTTTCTTGTCTTCTTAATGACTTTTTGCTTTCTTCATGTGGGGTGTTCTTGATGTCATCCCACACTTCATCCTGACCTCCTCATCACCTGGATCTCTCTTCCTATGTTTTTACCTTCTTTCACATTGTAATTGTTTTGATCATACACTGACCTCCCAGATCCTCTGACTTCATTCTTATAGTTTTGTTCTGTTCTGGTCTCTTCCATCTTTCAATTGAGATCCAAGTTGTACTGACACGTATGTCAATCTCTGGTTGTTGTCGTGTTGTTCTTCTTGGTTCTCAGTCCATATAACTCCCTTTAGGATGTGTTGTGTTGGCTTTTGCAGAATACCTTAGCTTCTGTTTATCCTGGAATGTTTTGATTGTACCATTGTATTTGATCAACAGCTTTGATAGGTAGATGATCTTTGGTTGACACTTTTTTTCTTTTAGGATTTTATATATGTCTCCCAATTGCCTTCTTGCCTGCAGGTTCCTGCTTAGAGATCAGAGCTTAATCTTATTTGCTTGCCTTTGTAAGTAACACTTCTCTTTTTCTTAGCTGCTTTCAGGAATCTCTCCTTGTCTTTGATTTTGGAGAGCTTGATTATGATATGTCTTGGTGATATTCTTTTGGGATCTATATGTCCTGGGGTTTGTTTATCTTCTTGAATGCTTATCTTTTAGTTTTTCAGTATGTTAGGGAAATTTTCTTCCAGCAGCACTTCAACTATCTCCTCTATGGACTTGTTTGATTCTTCCTGTTCTGGAATTCCTGTAATTCTTCAATGATTCCTCTTCATGTTGTCCCACATGAATCTTAGACTTTCTTCAGATTTTTTAAATCATTTTTCTGCTTGCTCTTCTATCTTAGCAGTATTGAGAGAGTTGTCTTCCAGATCACTTGTTCTGGCTTTCATCTCTTAAATTCTACTCCTTTGTCCTTTCAATGTATTGTCCATTTCTGATATTTCATTATTAATCACTTGGACCTCTTTTTGCAGGTTTGAATTGTTTCCAAATCTTTATCTATCTTATTTGATTGTTCCTGTAGTTCTTTCCTGACTTATTCCTTATTTTTCTCAAACCTTCTGTGGAGCGTTTGGTTGCATCTCAATAGCAATCTCCTGCATTCCTTCCCAGGCCATTCCATAGCCTGTCCTCCTTATGATGTGAATTCTAGATGTAACTCCAGCATATTTGTCTCAGTTACTCTATCATGTTTCTGGACATGTGTCAATATAGTCAACTGTTTTATGGGTATCTACAATTATTAGTATGATTTCAGTAATTAGATGAATATATATTGATGTATTATTATGCTTTCTGATTGCCTCCAAGTAGATGTGATTAGGAGATGGGTTCCCTTTTCACTTTTCTTATTACTCAACTCAGAGTAACTGTAGTAGGTGTTGGCTGTCTATGTGGTGTATAGCAGCTGGTATTTGCTTTTGCCTGGATGGTGGGATTTTATAGGGTATGATTATAGCTTGGCTATATGATCACAGTTGCAGTCTCTTCTTAGCTAATGTAGGGAGAGAAAGAGCCACTTGAGGTAAAAGGTGGGACTGTCCTCTGTACCTGCTTCGCCCAGTGTTTTGTACTATTGCTCTCTACAGCCTTCTTTCTGTGTGACTGGATGCAGACACTGGATGCAACTCTAGTTGTAGCTGCTTTCAATCGCTTACTAGGGGGCAAATGCTCTTTGAGGCAAGAGAAGAAGTGGGAGACAGGTATGGGGAGAAGAAGGAGTAGGAGGAGGAAGAGAAAGAAGAGGAAAGGAAGAAAAGTGAAAGAAGATGCTGTTGCTGCTGGTGTCCTGTGTAAGATTTCTATGAGTTGAAACTGGAAGGTGGTGAATTATATATATACATAAAATAAAACAAAAACAAACATATTGCTACTGTGCTGATTCTTCTAAATCTTTTTGAGGGTGTAAATTTTTACAGGAGCAAAAAGTGTCATACTTCTCTGGTGAAACAGTTTGTTTGACCTGCTTATCTTGTGGTTAGTAGTATAGAGCTTATTCTGTAGTGCCATCAATATTTATTTTTTATATACATATGTTGTTGTTGTTAAGTGCCATCCAGTCAGTTCAAAGTCAATCCTATATAAGGTTTCCAAGGAGAAGCTGTTGAGTTTGAACCTCCAACCTTGCAGTTCAAACAAACCTTGCATTCTAGTGTTTCTCCTACAGTGCCACATAAAGACTCCATATATACTTTCATGTATGTATATATATATGTGTGTGTGTGTGTATAAAGAGACCTGGTGGCATATTGGGTTACATGTTGGGCTGCTAACCTTAAGGTCAACAGTTATAATCCACCATTGCTCTGTGGGAGAAAGTTAAGGCTTTCTGCTCTTATAAACATTTACAGCCTTAGAAACACTATGCAGAAGACTTGCTATGAGTTGGAACCAACTCAAAAGCACACAGCAGTATATATTCTGTTCCATGTTTTATTTTGTAGAACTTCTGGTTACTTTCTAAGGGCCATAAACCACAAGGCCAACAAAATTAAAGCTAAACTTCATCTGATTTGGCAACTGAAAGTACCTGATTTAAAAATTTGTGAGAGTCCTCTTTTACTGAGGGTTCAGTCTGGGGAATACTTTCATAATTGAGTATCTAATAAATGCCACATCACTACTCTTTACTATCTATTATCATTCTCTTTATCATGTAACTTTGGAGTTTCTCTTGGAAAAGGGCATAATATACACTTGGAAGTTACTTATATGCATTTACTAGATTAACAGAATGAAGAAAAAAAAAAAAAAATGAAGATGCAAAGCTCCAAACCTTCACTTTAATAATCTTTATTTATTTTCACTTGCTTGTTTGCATTTCTGTCATCACCATGAAAAGGAACTTTTGTGTGTAAGCTGGTTAGTCAAGGATCTCTGGTAACATAATAGTTACGCTATGGGCTACTAACCTTAAAGTAAGCAGTTTGATACTATCAGCTGTTCCATTAGAGAAAGATGAGGCTTTCTGCTCCCATAAAGACTTCTAGCCTCAGAAACCCTATATAGGATTGTTATGAGTTGAATCAACTCCACAGCCCATAACCAACCAACAGAGTCTGTTAGTCCTGTTTTTCTGTTGTTATGTGCCATAGAGTTGGTTCTGACTCAGAACGACCCAATATAGGGGTTCTGAAGAGCGGCTGGTAAGTTTGAACTGCTGATCTTTCAGTTTAAACCGACCTTGCAGTTCAAACCTACCTTGCAGAAGAGTGCTTATCCTACAGCACTACACCAGGACTCCTAAAGAGCATGAGAAGCAGAGGTGTTCCAAGTAAACTGACATGGCTAAGTTAAGCCTGGAACAAAGGGTCTACTGTATTGAAGATGCATGAATACACCAATTAAATTACAAAGACATGGATTATCCTAAAAAGAATCAACTGAATCCATCTTGTATCAAGATGATTACCAGACAACCCACAGATTTGTGAGTTATGACAATACATAATTATTGTTCAAGACTTTTGAATTTTGGAGTGGTTTATTATGCTAACCTAGTGGTTACGAGTCAGGCTGCCAACCTCAAGGTCAGTAGTTCGAAACTTCCAGTGTTTCTGCTGGAGAAGGATGAGGAGCTCTGCTCCCATAAATATTTATAGACTCAGAAACCCTGTGTAAGGTCACTATGAGTCAAAACCGACTCCACAGTACTTAACAACAACAACAACAATTTATTAATTTATCGGTATTGTGGCATAGCCATTTCTCTATCATAGTATGTTAATGCTATAACACTGTAAAAGAGATACCTCAGCTGAATGTATTATACATAATAATGGTTCAGCTACTCTAGGCTTGCCTCAGCTTGGAAGTGCTACTGAAATTAGCTTGATTCACTCATGCCACTAGATGAGATTGCTCAGTTGTGAGACTGCAGGCTCTCTGTGAACTCTACTCTGTGCTGGTTTTTTTCAGGTTTAGAATAAGTGGGAAAATTCTGCTCTATATACTTCTCATTTTCCTACAGGGAACAATAGAATAGATGAGGCATGTTCTTTTTACAATTATGGCATCAATACCTAAGGACAAAGTAGTAGTCAATTAGTTCCAGATTTAGGCCTCAAGAGATCTTAGTTATGTCCCTAGTTTGTTGTTGTTGTTAAGTGCTGTCGGGTTGGTTCTGACCCATAGTGACCCTGTATAGGGTTTCCAGCAGCTCTCCAGAAACCCTACACAGGGCTGCTATGGGTCAGAACTGACCAAAAGGTACTTAAAAACAACAACCTAAGGACAAAACTTAAGAACTCTTGAGAGCTAGATTTGGGACTAATTGACTGTTACTTCTCCCTCCATTTATTAACCAAAAGAAGTTAGAATGCCAAATTAAAACTCAAAAGGCAGAGCTATATACTTTGCTTTTTTTATACTTTATTGACTATGCAAAGGCTTTTGATTGTGTTGATCATGACAAGCTACGGACAACATTGTGAAGTATGAGTATTCCAGAATACTTAATTGTGTTCAAGGAACATGTGCGTGGACCAAGAGGCAGTTGTTCCAAAAGAACATGGGAACACTGAAAGGTTTAAAATTAAGAAAGATGTGCAAAAGGGTTGTATTGTTTCACGATACTTATTCAACCTGTATGCTGACCGAATAATTCAAGAATCTGGGAATATGAAGAAAAACATGGCATTAAGATTGGAGGGAGACTCATGAACAACCTGTGATATGCAGATTATACAACCTTGCTTGCTGAAAGTGAAAAAGACTTAAAATATATACTGATGATGGTCAAAGCCAACAGCTCTCAGTATGGATTGTATCTCAATGTACAGAAAAAAAAAATCCTCACCACTGGACCAATAAACAACATTCTTATCAAGGGAGGAAAGATTGACATTATCAAGGACTTCATTCTTCGTGGATCAACACTCATGGAAACAACAGTCAAGAAACCAAACAACGTATTGCATTAGGCAAATCTGCTGCACAAGACCTTTTTAAAGTGTTGAAGAGCAAAGATATCAGCTTGAATACTGAGATTTAACTGACCCAAGCTATGATATATTCAATAAACTCATATGCATATGAAAGTTGGACAGTGAACAAGGAATATTGTAGAAGAACTGATGTATTTGAGTTATGGTGATGGAAGAGAATACTGAAAGTACCATGTGCTTCCAAAACAACGAACAGATCTGTCTTGGAGGAAGTACAGTCAGAGTGTTCCTTGGAGGCCAGGATAGCCAACTTCGTCTCTCATACTTCAGACATATTGTCAGGAGGGACCACACTGGAGAAGGATATTATGTTTGGTAAGGTGGAGGGTGAGAGAAAAAGAGGAAGACCCCCATCGAGATGGATTGGCAAAGTGGCAGCATCAATGGGCTCAAGCGTGACAATAATTATGAGGTTGACACAGGACCGGGAAGTGTTTTGTTCTGTTGTGAATAGGGTCACTATGAGTTGGTACTAAGTAGATGGCACCTAACAATAACAACAAAATTTTTTGGTAAGAAAAGATATAATCACATGATAATATGTTAGGTTAGAGAGAGTATGAAGTACTGGCATTATTAAGGAAATCTACCATACATAGATACATATATAGTTAATAGTTAATACCACTATTATTCAAATTTATGCACCAACCACTAAAGCCAGTGAAGATGAAATAGAAGAATTCTACCAGCTTCTTCAGTCTGAAATCGATAAAACATGCAATCAAGATGTATTGCTCATTACTGGTGACTGGAATGCAAAAGTAGGGAGCAAAGAGGAGGTTCCAATAGTTGGAAAATTTGGACTTGGTGATAGAAATGATGCTGGAGAACGAATGATAGATTTCTGCAAGACAAATGATTTGTTTATTTCAAATACCTTCTTTAG
>NW_006408609.1:4039946-4041125 GCF_000296735.1 Chrysochloris asiatica | reverse complement strand
AGTGAGGTTGGCCCAGGATGGGGCAGTGTTTCATTCTGCTGTATATAAGGTCATTATGAGTTGGTGCAACAACAATCATATATAGAAGGATGTTGTTTGTTGTTGATAAGTGCCATCTCATTACTTGTGACTCTTTGTGACCCTGTATAGGTTTCCAATATGTGACTGGTTGGCTTAAACTGCACAGTTTATGGTTATCTGTCAAGTGTTTATCTTAGAATACCATACCAGAACTCCACTTAGAAGGCTAACAGTCTACAAACAAATCATTTAACCTATAATTCATTCATCCAAATTGTGCAAAAAGTCCCGCCCCCCAAAAAAACACAGCTTATTAAGTTCTAAATAAAGAAAAGATAAAATTAATACATAGTCAATCATTTCTATTTCAAGGATACATCCTAATTCATTCATATTCAACATAAAATATTTACAGTAAGCACTCAGTTAAACTTCACATGATGTCTCACAGATATTTTGATAAATGTTCAAAGTTTGACATTTAAGAAAACAAAACTAATAATATCTTCATGGTGTGGAAGTCTTAGATTTGTTTCCTTATTTGATTTGAGAACTAAGCATGCCAAGTTATTCACTCTATCCCCTGATTTTGAAGAAAAAAATACACCAGTTGTGAATGTTCATCTTGAAGTTTGGAAACTATAATATGTTGGTGTGGAGGTATATGGTATGGAATTCGTAGAGCTTCTATTTTGTACTTTTATTAAAACACTCAGTCCCTGCACAGAAAACAGCTATCATGCTGGGAGAGGTCCAGGTTACCATGTAAAGACATTCCAGTTGGTAGCTCAATCTGAGCACCGGTTTAAATACTGTTACCAAGGTGCTGTGGGATAATGCACTGAACCTCAAAGTTGATTTGAACCATAAGGTCAGTGGTTCAAATTCACCAGCTGCTCCTCAGAAAACTTATACAGGTTTCCTATGAGTTAGAACCTAATTGATGGTACTTAACAACAACAACAACAAGACACTAGGTATGTAAATGAAAAATCTTTCAGATAAGTCTACTTCCAAGTTATTTGAATCACTCACATTCATTTAAGTCTATACAGTGAGAATTCAAAATGATAAACAGAGATTCTTATTAGGTCCTGTCAAAATACCTAACACACAAAATCAGAACAAAACAAAATGATTGTTGTTTTAAACTGCTAA
>NW_006408609.1:4030653-4038051 GCF_000296735.1 Chrysochloris asiatica | reverse complement strand
CAGTAGAACATTGTCAGATATCGTTCCAGAAGGTGAAAACATAAAATGCAACAAAATATTGTCAGATACTGCGATGGAAGATGAGTCTTTCAGATTGGAAGGCACTCTAGATATGACTAGGGAAGAGATGCCTCCTCAAAATAGAGTTGACCATGATTACACCAATGGAGTGAAATGTTTGGGACCTTCATTTACTGATGGGGCACAACTCAAAATGAGGAAAAATAGCTACAAACATTCATTAATAATCATTGCATATAATGTCGTTTGAACTGCTGACTTTGTGGTTCGCAGTCCAGTACTGATTCTACAGCACCACACCAGGAGTGCATATGTGATATACAGAGTACGAATGTAGGATAATTGGAAGTTTCACAAATCAAATGGAACACATACAGATCGATATTATAGGTATCAGTGAGTTGGAATGGATAGGTCACTTTGAATCGCCAGTCTTGTGGTTTACTATGCCAGGTATGACACATTCAAGAGGAATTACATAGCATTTATCATTCAAAAGAATATTTCAAGATCTATCTTGAACTACAATTCCTCTTTATTGTATAATATTCATATGCCTACAAAGAAGACAAGTTAATTCCACTTTTATTCAAATTTATGCACAAACCACTAAATCCAGTGATGATTAAATTGACTAATCCTACCCAATTCTTCAGTGTGAAATTGATCACACATGCCATTAAGATATATTGATAATTATTGGTGATTAGAATATGAATGTTGGAAACAAAGAGGAAGAATTGGTAGTTGGAAAACATGACCATAGAAATGATGCTGTAGATCGCATGATAGAATTTGACAAGACCAGTGAGTTTTTCATTGCAAATACCTTTTTTAAAACAATCTAAAAGATGACTATACACAAGGACCTCACCACATGGAATCCACAGAAATCAAATGACTACATCTCTGGGAAGAGAGATTGGGAGAGCTCAATATCATTAGGCAAAGAAAAGTGAGGGGCAGAATGTGAGGCAGACCATCACTTTCTCATATTCAAGTTCAGACTGAAGCTGAAGAAAATCAAAACAAGTCCACGAGAGCCATAATACGACCTTGAATATAGCCCATCTAAATTTAGAGATTATCTCAAGAACAAAATTGATGTATTGGGCACAAATGACTGAAGACCAGAAGAACCATGGATTCCATTAGCAACATCACACAATATTGATGAAGGAAGAAAACAAAAAGACATTCAAAAGACAGGAAAGATAAAAAAAAAAACAAAAAAAAAACCCAGATGGATGTCAGAAGAAACTCTGACACTTGCTCGCCAGCATAAAGAAGCTAAAGTGCATGGAAGAAATGAGGAGGTAAAATAGCTGAACAGAAAATTTCAAAGGGCAGCTCATGAAGACAAAGTCAGATATTATGCAAAGATCTGGAATTAGAGAATCAATATGGCAGAACATGCTCAGCATTTCTCAAGTCAAAGAAGTGAAGGCAAAATAAAAGCCTAAATGGACTCCTGGTATGGCACTGTAGAATCAGCACTCGACTGTGAACCAAAGATCAAAACATCAAACCCACCAGATGCTCCTGGGAAACCTTATATAGGTTGTTATAGTCAGAACCAACTCAACAACAACATGGGCTAAATATTGAATGATGCAGAAAAATATTAAAAAGGAATATATAGTCATTGTTACAGAAAGATTTGTTCCATTTTTAACCATTTCAAGTGACATCATATGGTCAAGAAACAATGATCATAAAGGAAGAAGTGAAAGCTACATTGAAGGCATTAATGACAAATAAGGCTACAGGAGTTGGCAGAGCACAAATTGAATTCTTGCAACAAACTGATGCTCACTTATCAATTCCAAGAAATTTGGAAGACAGCTTACCTGGCCAACTGATCAGAAGAGATCATATTTGTGTCCATTGTAAAGAAAAGTGGCCCAATAGATTGTCGAATCATTGAACAATATCTTTAATATCACAGGCAAGTAATTTTTTTTGTTGAAGATAATTAAAAAATTGCTGCAACAGTACATTGACAGAAAACTGCCAGGAATTAAAGCAGGATTCAAAAGAGGATATAGAGCAAGAAATGCCATTACTGACATCAGATGGATCCTGAATGAAAGCAGAGAATACCAGAAAGATGTTTGCTTGTATTATATTGACTAGGTAAATATTTTTGGCTGTATGAACATGACAAGCTATGGATAACATTGCAAGAATGAGTATTCCAGAACAATTACTTGTGCTCATGAGGAACCTGTACATAGACCAAGAGCCAGTCATTTGAACAGAATAAGGGTGATACTAAATAGTTCAAAATCAACACAGGTATTCACCAGGACTGTATTCTTTCATCATACTTATTAAATCTGTAGTCTCAGCGAATAATCCAAGAAGATGGATTATTTGAAGAAGAACTGGCATGAGCATTGGAGTAAGACACATTCAGATGATAAAACCTTGTTTTCTGAAAACGAAGAGGACTTAAATATTTACCAATGAAGACTAAAGACTACAGTCTTCAGTATCTTCAGTATGGATTGCTCTTCAGTGTAAGGAAAACAAAAATCCACACAACTGACCAATATGCAACATCATGATAAATGGAAAAAAGATTGAAGTTGTTAAAGACTTTATTTTGCTTGGATCCACTTTCAACAATTTTGGAAGCAGCAGTCATGAAATCAAACGAGGTACTGAACTAGGCAAATCTGTTGTACAAAACCTCTTTGAAGTGTTCAAGAACAAGGACATCTGTTTGAGGATTAAGGTGGACCTGACCCAAGCCATGGTATTTTCAATAGCCTCATATGCATGTGAAAGTTGGACAGTGAATAAGGAACCGCGTAGAAGAATTGATGCATTTGAATTGTGGTGGAGAAGAGTATTGAAAGTATTATGGACTGCAAGAAGGACAAACAAATCTGTCTTGGAAGAGGTAGAACCAGAATGCTACTTAAAAGTAGAGGTTTAGCACAACAGAGGAAGATCTCCAATGAGATGAATTGATGCAGTGGCAACAGCAATGGGCTCAAGTATAACAACTGTCATGAGCACAGACAGGACCAGACCATTTTTTGTTCTGTAATGCATAGGGTTGTTATGAGTCAGAACTGAGTCCACAGCACAGAACAACACAACATGGCTTCAGGTTTGTGCTTCTGGGAAGACTATGGCCAGACTTCAGTAATTAGATGAAAGAGTTACCCCTACCCCGATCCCCAGCTTGCTCTGCATCTGTATCTAGGGATGAAACTAATACATAATGATAAAAGCTGAAGAAATATTAAATATTTAAAATATTAACTTTTTTTAGAGAAAAAGGCAAATGATGATAGAATAAATTTGTATTAGGGTTTGGAGACAGCAATGCTGACCTTCATGTGGTGCCCTTGAGTGGTGCAGTCAAACTCCTGACTGCAAACTGAAAGGTTGGTAATTTGAATCTACCCAAGTGCCTCGGACAACAGATTTGGCAATCTGCTCCCCTATGTTCAAACATCTTATGGTGTACAGTTCTACTCTGGTACACATAGGTTCACTATAAGTTGCAATCAACTCTACAACACTAACAATAGCAATAAATTGACCTTAGTTTTTGTTGTTGTTAGGTTCCAACGAGTCGGTACTGACTCATAGAGAACTTATATGCATAGCAGAACAAAACTTCGGTCCCGTCCTGGGCCAACCTCACTATTGTTGCCACACTTGAGCCCACTGATGCTGCCACTTTGCCAATCCATCTTGCTGGAGGTCTTCCTCTTTTTCTATGACCCTGCACCTTACCAAACATGATATCCTTCTCTAGTAATTGGTCCCTCCTGACAATATAGCTGTGATTCCGGAAGCTATGCCACCGGTATTTTAAATACCAGCAGGGTCACTCATGGTGGACAGGTTTCAGATGAGCTTCTAGATGAAGACAAACTAGGAAGAAGGAGTGATGAGGTACTTGGGAATATTTAGTCACTGAAACCCTTATGACTAGCAGAGAAATTGACCTTTACACACTTAAAAATATATCTTGGATTTAGTGGAAAATTTGTACCATCTCCTGTATTCTCTACATTCATATTTATATATCTAAACAATGAAAATTGCTATTTATTTTTTTAATTTAAAATTCTGAAGTAATGAAATATTTATATTTTTTTTACTCATGAGAGACTAGAAAGTATTTTACAGCCTCATACTTTTAACAACAAGCATTGAAAAAGCTCCACCAAAACCAAAATTGAACATGAAGTTAGTAGCTGAGGTCACAGAACCCATAATATTCTTAAAACTTAAGAATTGATTTTCCTTTCATTTATGGCAACATATTTCTTGCAAAAAAATTTTTGGGGGATTGTTAAACTATAATTTAAGTCACTTCAAGCCTTAATTCACATCTCAGGGTGGAAATTCAGTTTATCATTGTTCTAGGTATAAGGATTCTTAGTTTCAAATAACAGATACTCATAAGAAATGGTTTTAGCAATAGAGATTTATAATAACCATTTGAGAATACCAGGGAGCTCCAAAAAAAAATTGTGGGAATTTTAAATTATCTTTTAATTCAAATTTTCAATGAACTTTTTGAAGTCCCTCACGTCTTACAGAACTCAAGTTTAGGTATACATTAAGTTCTCAGGAGCTGCTTGAAGACAGGAACTGGAAAATTGTATGCTTCTCTTTGTGTCTGCTTCAATTTTTCTTTCTCAAACAATTAGTTTTGTCTGATTTTCCTAGCCACACAGCAAAAAAAACCACCCATGGCTACTAATGCATCCTAAATTGACATGTTGCAAATCCATGTCTCTCATTGCCATCCTAAAGCAGATTGATTTTCTTTCTCAGTTTCAAATTTAAATTCCTGGGGATTGATGGTGAACCACGTAGACTGAGTGATCACCTCTGTAGTTAGTAGTCAAGATTCAAAGTCAGGGGGATAGAATCTGAGGGCCTTGCCTAGCAGTATCATGTTATACATAAGGTTTTTTTTGTTGTTATGTGCTATCGAGTCAGTTCCAATTCATAGCAACTGTGTATAGGACTTTCCGTGCAGCAGCTGGTACGTTTGAACCACTGACCTTTCAATTAGTAGTTCAGTGCTTATTCTACAGCACCACACCAGTACTCCTTTATAAAGAAGGCTGCTGTGGTTGTGTGCTGTCGAGTCGGTTCCGACTCAACAACCCTGTGTAGGGTTTCCGAGAAGCGGCTGGTGAGCTTGAATTGCCAACCTTGCTGTCCAAGCTGGCCTTGCAGTCTAGTGCATTAACTCGAAGCACCATACAAGGACTTCCTATATACAGAATACAGAATGTTGCTGTTGTTAAGTGTCTTTGAGTCAACTCCCACTCATAGGACCCTGTATAGTGTTTCTGAGGAGCAGCTGGTGGGCTTGAATCCCCAACCTTGCAGTCCAAACCAACTTTGCAGTCCAGTACATTAACCCACAGTGCCACACCAGGGCTTTTTAAGCAAAATAGCTACTGAGATCTGACCACTGCTATTCTGTGGTAAACTAAGGGAGAGTCTGCAAACCTGGGTGGCTTCAAGACACCGGACCCATTGGTTTCCCAAGAGGAATCCATTATAAGTATTAATCTTGTATTTGTTGTTGTTGTTGTTGTTAGGTGCCATAGAGTTGTATTTAGATATTATAAAATGATAGAAGAGATAAGCCACAGAGTTAATAAGAGTCTTACTGTGTCCCACAATATATCTCCTGCCTACACCCATATTTACTCTTTTCCTTATATGTCTCATATTTATCTTGTTTCTTCTGTTCCCTCCTATTGGAAACACTGTTCATGTACTAGGGAATGATGTCCTAGTGTGGTATTGTAGGATGAAACGCTGGACAGCAAGGTCAGTTTGATCCATAAGGTCGATGGTTAAATGCTTAGTTGCTAACCAGAAGGTTAAGGAGCTCTGGTAGCATAGTGGTTATGAATTGGGCTGTAAACCGCAAGGTCAGTAGTTCAAAACTACCAGCTGTTCCTTGGGAGAAAGATGAGGCTTTCTGCTCCCATAAAGATTTACAGCCTCGGAAACCCTGTGCAGGGTTGCTCTGAGTCGGAACTGACTCCACGGCACATAACAACAACAACCAGAAGCTTGGTACTTTGAACTCATCATCTGCTCCATGGGAGAAAGCTGTGGCAGTCTGCTTCCATAAAGATTACATACTGTCTTGGAAACTTTATGGAACAGATCAACTCATAGCGATCCTATTGCTACAGGAACCCTGTGAGTTGGAATAGACTTGATGATATTTTTTGAGGGGGTAAATAATTTTAAATATTAGTAATAACAATAATAATAGCACTAGTTGGTTTTTATTGAATATTTGTTATGTGCCTTAGAAAGCACTTTGAAGCAATGATCTTAATTTAAAGAAACAGCATGCTAGTCTGATGAGGTAGGTTTAATTGCTATTTTTCTCATTTTATAAATGAGGTCTCTGAGGATCAGGAGAATTTAAATTTCCCAAAACCCTATAGCCAGGAAATGTAAAGTCCAAAATATGACTATAGAGCCTGAGCTTTTATCTCCTATTCTGAACTACTTCCCCTGTGTGATTTAAAACATATACATAAAGCTAGGTATTGAGACCCGATCCCAATTTCATTTTGAGAAACCAAGGAAAATGCAATATAAAAGACACTTGCTAAGAGGACTCCCAGTAGCAAATGTGTGGTTACCTTTCCACATAATTTCTAAAATATTTTTCCTTTGATAACAATCTTAAACTATTTCCACATCTGGTTCAAATAATGCAGTTTGCTTCATCTATAAAACTGCAAAACATTATGTCATTAGCACCAAACAAACATGTGCTCTTCATTAAATTTTATTCTATTCATATTGAAATAGTTATTAAAATAACATGGTTTAGTTTCTCTATTTTCTTTATTTACTTGCATTTTAGTAGCAAATAACATTTTTGTTAGTATAAAGAGCTTTTTTGGAATCCCAGTTCTCTGATTTTTTTTATAAAAATAGTCAACTATAAAATATTGAGAAAATGTTACAACCTAGAATTCATGAAAAATAACTCCATTCTAATAAAGTTACACTCCCAAACATCAAAAATTGTTATTTTAAGAGAAATAAAATTTATTTTTCAATTAAATACCTTGTCTTTCTTGGATCATTTTAGGTATTCTAACATTGTGGACCACTTCCTTTTTCCCTAAAGGAAAAAAAAAAAAAGTATTTGTTTGAAGTTCTACTCTGGTCTATTGACTACTTTCTCATTCATTCTATTTTAACACTGTTTCAGTTTTCAAAGTACAGTCCTTTAAACTTGATATTTTGATATTTTATACTACTTCAGGAAAACAAAGTTGTTGTTGTTGTTATGGGCCGTGGAGTCAGTTCCGACTCATAGCGACCCTGCACAGGGTTTCTGAGGCT
>NW_006408609.1:4019983-4030118 GCF_000296735.1 Chrysochloris asiatica | reverse complement strand
TTCGCTATGAGTCGGTTCCGACTCGATGGCACCTGACCTGACAGGAAAACAAAAGATGCTGCATATGGTGGTATCAATGTTTGTGTATAATCATGATGAACATGGTCCTAGATTCAGAATTCCTGGAATCAAGTCACTCCTCAGTTACTATGCGTATGAGCTTGGGTGGGAAATTTAATTTCTGCAAATGTCAGAGTATTTCTCTATAAAACTGGGAAAATAATAACTTTACCACTGGAATGTTGTGAGAATTAAAATTAGAAAATATGAGTAAAACATCTGGTGCATTGTAAGAACTTATAAATGTGAACTGTTTTCTTCTTCCCTGACCTCTTGACCATACTTGAATTCTTATTTTCCTCTGAATTTAAGTATTAGTATTTAAGATTACCTGAGAGCATCACTAAAATATTTTTTAAAGGGTCATGGATGGCATAAATGGTTAAGAGTCCAATTACTAGCCGAAAACTTGGCTGTTTGAACCTATTCAGAGGTTAAGAAAGTTTACAGTCTTGAGAACGCGTGGACCACATGGTATTATCATGAGTCAGAATCCACATGACAGTATTTAACAACAGCAGCAGCAACACTGAAATGATTGGAGGGCTAAGATGGCTCAGTGGGAAAAGTCTTGCCTTCTATGTAGGGAGATCTTTCATAACTAGGAAAAGTGTGGGCCAGGATTGTATTTATTCACCATACTTATTCAATCTGTATGCTGAACAAATAATCTGAGAAGCTGAATTATATGAAGAAAAACATAGGATCATAATTGGAGGAAGACTGATTTACAACCTGTGATGTACAGGTGATACAACCTTGTATGCTGAGAGCAAAGAGGACTTTGTGATCAAAGACCACAGCCTTTGGTATGGTTTACATCTCAATGTAAAGAAAACAAAAATCCTCACTACCAAACCAAAAAACAACACCCATATAAATGGAGAAAAGGCTGAAGTGGTCAAAGACGTCATTTTGCTGGGATCCACCATCAATACTCATAGAAAGCAACACTTGAGAAATCAACGTACTTATTGCATTTGGGAAATCTGCTACACAAGATCTCTTTAAAGTGTTGAAGAGCAAAGATGTCAGTTTGAGGTTGAAGGTGCCCCTGATCCAAGCCATGCCATTTACAGTAACCTCATATGCATGTGAAAGTTGGACAGTGTATAAGGAAGACGGTAGAAGAATTGATGCATTTGAGTTATGGTGTTGGAGGAGAATATTGAAAGTACCATGACTGCCCAAAGAACAAACAGATCTGCATTGGGAAAAGTATATCCAGAGTGTTCCTTGAAATCCAGGATGGCAAGAATTTGCCTCTCATACTTCAGAGGGACAAGCCACTGGAGAATGTTATCATGTTTGTTAAAGTAGAGGGTCAGAGAAAAAGAGGAAGACCCCCAATGAGATGGACTGGCACAGTGGCAGCAGTAATGGGCTCAGGCATATCAACAATTGTGAGGTTGGTGAAGGACCGGGCAGTGTTTCCTTCCGTTGTGCATAGGATCACCATGAGTCTGTACCGACTTGATGGTACCTAACAACAGCAATGTGGGAGACCAGCATTTGATTCTTGACGGATGTACCTCATGTGTAGTCATTCAGATGTAAGTGGAGGTTTGCATGTTGCTATGATGCTGAACAAGTTTCAGTGGAGATTCCAGACTAAGATAGCCAATGAAAACCCTTTGCATTACAGTAGTTCAGTCTGTAACTGATCACAAGGTTGCCATATGTGCATGGAGTTGTCACAAGTCAGAACCAACTCTACAGAAGCTAATGGCAACAAAAGCAAAATGCTATGACAGTGTGGATGTAGAGGCAAGATTATCTTGTAGATGATTGTTTTTCTTAGTTGGGTATGAAATAAGGAGGTCAGAAACATTAAAACACTAGTGAGCATTGGTAGAGAAGGTTTTGTTGTTGTTGTTGTTGTTTGTTTTACAAACAGAGTTTACTTGACTTTAATAAAGATTGCATGTGTCAGTAGGGGAAGGAAATAGCTTGGATGATTTTCAGTATTCTGAAGACTGAGTGAATTATTAAATAACTCATTCAATAAGAAAGAACAAATGATGTTAAGAGTGGCAATGAGAATGATAGTAGATGAGGGAAATAAAATCGGTTTTGGACATCATATGATTGAGCTTTCTATAAAAATATCAATTAGGGTTACTCAGTATATCTATATCTGTATCATCATGGTATTATATATAGTTGTCTAAGAATCAAAAACAGGTAAAGGATATAAATATGTTTATCAGTTATTAGCACATGGATTCACATAAAATTATCTAAGGTGAGTTAGCAGAGTATAAATAATATGTGAAGGAAAGAGACTGAGAAATATTATCAAGAAATGTAGAATACACCCAAGTCACTGGATTCATGACACACTGATTTAAAGAGATTCAGGGATGACCACAAGTTTGGCAAGTTCAAACTCACCATCCACTCCTTAGAAACCTCATGCAGAGTGGCTGTGATTCAGAACTGACTTGACGTTGTCTAACAACAACAAAAATTGAGTTTACTATAAAAGATGTGATAGGACAGAATCTAATAGCTCTACATACCGTCAAGAGGAGAGGATACTAACTTGACAGTATTTCTGATATTTGGCAATTTAGAGAATTATCTAAAAAAATTTTTTCACTTGAATTGTGAAGTGAAAACCAAATGGGGATTGTTGTTGTTAAGTGCCATGGAGTTGGTTCTGACTCATAGCAATCCCTATGCACAACAGAAGGAAACACTGGCTGGTCCTGGGCCAAATTCACTACTGTTACCACACTTGAGCCCATTGATGCTGCCACTTTGCCAATCTATCTCGCTGGGGGTCTTCCTCTTTTTCTCTGACCCTACACCTTACCAAACATGATATCTTCTCCAGCAACTGCTTCCTCCTGACGATATGTGCGAAGTATGAGAGATGAAGCTTGGCCATCCTTGCCGCCAAGTAGCACTCTGACTGCACTTCTTCCAACACAGATCTATAGGCTCTTTTGGCAGCCCATGGCACTTTCAATATTCTCCTTCAATGACATAACTCAAAAGCATCAATTCTTCTACAGTTTTTCTTATTCACTGTCCAGTTTTCACATGCATATGAGGTTATTGAAAACACCATGGCTTGGGTCAGGCACACCTTAGACCTGTTTATGAAGCATGATGTCTTTCCTCAGGGATGGGTCCTTTCTGATAATATGTTTGAAGTATGAGAAACAAAGTCTTGCCATTCTTACTTATGATGAAGTCTGCTATGAGCAGTGATTCAGTTGAATAGAAGCTTCCTGGGGTGTGTTGCCTACTTATTGGACAATATATTGGACACTCAGACATGACTTCTTCACTCTCTGCAAGGTCTGGATCTTGCATATAGCTCGCCCTCTGACCCCCAGTTCTTTGGATTAGAACCAGTGACCTGCTATATTAGTTACTGATACTGTGAGTCATCAGCAGTCTGCTTTCTTACTTGCAGAATCTACCTGATTGCCTGTCTGTCATTTGCCTGGACTTGGTACTCTCCCACCTCTACAGCTGTGTGAGCCATTTCCTTGATACAAATTTCTGTTTAAATATACATATTCTTTCTAACGGTTTTGCTTCCCTTGAAAATCCAGCCTAAGAAACACAAGTAAACAAACTTTTGCGCAACTGGAACAATAAGCAACATCATGATGAAAAGAGAAAATACCGAAGTCAAGGGTTTCATTTCCATGATCCCACAATTTGAGGAAATCAAATGGCATATTGCATTGGGCAAGTCTATTGCAAAAGACCTTTTTAAAGTGTGAAAAGCAAAGACTAAGGTATGCCTAACCCAAATTACGGCATTTTCAATAAATTCATTTGCATGCTAAATCTGGACACTGAAGAAAGAAGAATGAAGAATTAAAGATTTTGAATTATGATGTTAGTAAAGAATATTGACTAGACCAAGGACTAACTACCAAAGAATTAAGAAATCTTTGTTGTGAGAAATACAGCCAGAATGTTCCTTAGAGGTGAGCATTAAGAAATTTCATCTCATTAACTTTGGACATGATTATGGAAAATACATGCCTCTTTTGTGGACATCTCACTAAAAGTTGAAAATGAATGGAGTAAACTTAAGGACAAAATATATCTTTTAGCCCCCAAATGGCATGGTTCATTGAAAGATATAAACATCAAATTATAATGGTGTGCCAACATAAAGTAGACTTTGGGTATTGCATTTAGTTGAAGTAATTTGTGTGACAAAAAAAGGGACAAGAACAGAGGTTGGCACAAAAAGCAATACATTCATGTGATAAGAACTACAATAAATTATAGAAATAAATGAAGAACAGGATGAATTTAGTCCAATTTTATTATAAAGTCAGACTAATATCCTACATAATTGGCCATGAGTAGTATTCGCATGAAAATACAGAAAAATTCAAGCTGTAGTTAAGTAATTTTAGTGCTTAATCATTCTCAAAAATCACAATTGAAAAATGATTTTGACCTTAACTTTTTCATGTGTGGTATGCGGTCTGGGTGTATCTACAGATGGGCTGGTTTTTATATTTTATATCATAATGAGGTCATAACATGCCTAATGTGGGTTTACTCAGCATGTATATCATGCTTCATCATGTACACTCAACAACAGCTCCGTCATGTGGGACTGACTTAATTCTCACACTACATTTCACAAATAAAGAAACTGAGGCATGAAACAGTTAACCTATTTGCTGTGGGTCACAAGGAAAATCTGTCACAGATTTCAAATTATGATTCCTAGCTGCTAGGAGCAAAATTCAAGACCACCCTTTTGTTTATTCTGAATTTTTATTTCTTGAGTCATGTCACTATGTATGTAATTGCTGATGTATATAGACTAAGGGATTTTATGTCAAGATTCTTCTCCCAATTATTTAGAGTTGCAGCTATTAAAAACCAGTATCAGCTCCCAAAGTAGCATTTCAAGGGCCTGGGGACATATGGGCATGTACACAAACACATGCATGTACATTTTTCAAGTTAAAAGAGGTTAAATGTGTTAAAGAGAAAGTACAAGTATAAACCTATAATAGTTGAGTTTTTCTTTATATAGCTATGTAGTCAGTCTGACCTTCTCCATCTCTTTTCTTGAAATTGGACTATGATGATCTCAACAATCATAGAAATTGCTCCCATGTTTTAAATTCTCAACAATTTATCCTATTTAGTTATATTCTTTTTAAAAGGTCGTTTATTACATATAACATTATTTGTGATGTATTAATTGTATTTGCCTTTATCAGGTTTTCCATTTCCATGCTGGTGGTGGTTGTGTGCCATCGAGTTGGTTTTGACTCATAGTAACCTTATTTAGGATTTCAGAAGATGTAAATCTGTACAGGAGCAGAAAATCTCATATTTCTCCCTCTAGTCCGAGACCTTGTGGTTCAATCATAACTTGCAGTCCAGTGGATTAACACACAACGCCACACCAGGAGTCCACTATATAGTATATTGTTGTTAAGTGCCATCAAGTCGGTTCCGACGGATCGCGACCTGTATAAGGGTTTCCAAGGAGTGACTGGTGAGCTTGAACCACTGACCTTATAGCTCAAAGAGACTTTGCAGCCCAGCACATTAACCCACAGCACACACCAGGACTCCAATATATAGTATGGTGGTGGTGGTGTGCCCTGGAGTTGGTTCCCAATCATAGAGACCCTGCATAGGGTTTCTGAGGATGTAAGTCTTTACAGGAGCAGAAACATTTTCATTTTCCTGTGGAACGGCTGGTAGTTTCAAACTGCTACTCAAAATACCGTCTTAAGACAGCATAAATAATGATTATACACATGGACTTCGTCAGATGGAATACACAGAAATCAAATTGACTACATCTGCCGAAAGAGAAGATGGAAAAGCTCCATATAATCAGTCAAAACAAGGCCAGGGGCAAATTGTGGAACAGACCATCACTTGCTCATATATAAATCTAAACTGAAGCTGAAGAAAATGAAAACAAATCCACAAGAGCCAAAATATGACCTTGAATATATCCCACCCGAATTTAGAGATTATCTGAAGAACAAATTTGATACATTAAACATTAAAGACTGAAGACCAGAAGAGTTGTGGTATTCCATCATACATGAAGAAAGCAAAAAGTCATTAAGAAGACAAGAAAGATGGAAAAGGCCAAAATGGATGTCAGAAGAGACACTGAAACTTGCTCTCCAGCATAGAGATGCTAAAGCAAGCAGAAGAAATGAGGAGGTACAAGAACTGAACAGAAAATTTCAAAGATCAGCTCGAGAAGATAAAGTCAAATATTGCAACAAAATTTGCAAAGATCTGGAGTCAGAAAACCAAAATGGAAGAACACGCTCATCATTTCTCAAGCTGCAGAACTGAAAAAAAAATTCAAGCCTCAACATTCGTTACTGAAGAATTCTCTGGGAAATTTATTGAATGATGCAGAAATAATCAAAAGAAGATGGAAGCAATACCAGAGTCACTGTAGCAAAAGGAAATGGTTGATGTTCAACCATTTCAAGAGATAACATATGATCAAAGCCAATGATACTGGAGGAGGAAGCCCAAGATGTATTGAAGGAATTGGCAAAGAACAAGGCACCAGGAATTGATGCAATAAAAATTGAAATCTTTCAAGAAAATGAGGCGGCACATGAGGCACTCACTCATCTCTGCCAAGGAATTTGGAAGACAACTATCTGGCTGGCTGATTGGAAGAGATCTGTATTTGTGCCCATTCCAGAGAGCTGACACGATGGAATGTGGAAATCATTGGACAATCTCTTTGATAGCCCATGCTAGTAAAGTTTTACTAAAGATAATACAGAAATGACTGTAAGCGTATATTGACAGAGAACTTCCAGAGTTTCAAGCCGGATTCAAAAGAGGATGTGGAATAAGGGATATTATTACTGATGTCTGATGGATCTTGGCTGAAAGCAGAGTATATCAGAAAGATGTTTACCTATGCTTTATTGACTACACAAGGGCTTTTGATTGTGTGTGTTATGACAAGCTATGGATAATATTGAAAAGTATGAGTATTCTGGAGCACTTCATTGTGCTCATGAAGAATCTGTAAATGGACCAAGAGGCAGTTGTTCAAGCAGAGCATGGTAACACTGAATGGTTTAAAATTAGAGAAGGTGTGCAACAGGTTTATATTCTTTCACCATCCTTCTTCGACAAGTATGCTTAGCAAATCATCTGAGAAACTGGGTTTTATGAAGAAAAATGTGGCATCAGGATTGGAGGAAGGCTCATTAACAACTTGCGCTATGCAGTTGACACAAGCTTGCTTGCTGAAAGTGAAGAAGCTAAAATATTTACTTATGAAGATCAAAGAGCACAGCATTCCGGTATGGATTGTATCTCAATGTAAAGAAAACAAAATTCCTCACCACTGGACCAATAAACAACATTCTTATCAATGGAGAAAAGTTTGTAGTTGTCAAGGACTTCATTCTTCTTGGATCAACTATCAAAGCTCATGGGAGCAGCAGTCAAGGAATCAAACGATGTATTGCATTGGACATATCTTCTGCACAAGGCTTTTTTAAAGTGTTGAAGAGCAAAGATGTCAGCTTGAGGACTAAGGTGCGCCTGACCCAAGCCATGGTATTTTCAATAACCTCATATGCATGCGAAAGCTGGACAGTGAATAAGGAAGACCATAGAAGAATTGATGCTTTTGAGTTACAGTGTTGGAGAAGAATATTGAAAGTGCCATGGGCTGCCAAAGGAACCAGCAGGTCTGTTTTGGAAGAAGTGCAGGCAGAGTGTTCCTTGGAGTCCAGGATGGCCAAACTTCTTCTCTTATACTTTGGACATATTGTCAGGAGGGACCAGTAATTAGAGAAGAATATCATGTTCAGTAAAGTGGAGGGTCAGAGTAAAAGAGGAAGACCGCCAGCGAGATGGACTGGCAAATTGGCAGCATCAGGGGCTCAAGTGTGGCAATAATTGTGAGGTTGGCCCACAATTTCGTTCTGTTGTACATAGGGTATCTATGAGTCTATATTGACTGGATGGCACCTAAGAACAACATTCCCTTGTCTGGAATCTCTTGTTGTTGTTATTAGTAATCTTGCTCCATGGATAATGCAAGATTTGAAAGTTTGAGTTCACCCTGATACTCCTCAGAAAAAATGTCTGGAAATCTACTTCAAAAAGTCAGTCAGTGAAAATCCTATGGTTCATACTTCTATTCTGACACAGATAGGATTTTTTGAGTTGGAATCATTAAATGGTAACTGGCTATTTCCTTGGCCACTTCCTAGCTTTATTTATCTCTCCTCTACCTCATTTTCCCCTCCTTTTAGTAATATCCTGAGACCAACAGAGACCTCAATAGGCAGACAAAAAAATCAATGTTAACTAATGAAAAGATGGTCTGGGCAGAAGTGGACCATATACGATATGGAGTTCTAAACAGAGTCCACTGTTCATAACAGCTGCTCTGTTTCACATATTTAGGTTGCGTACAATCTCTTTTCTAACATTTCTTCTTTTCTTCAAAGGTCGTAATGTTTCTATTAATCAAATTTCACTTTTGTAAGTATTTTTAGGACACAAGAGTTTTTTACATTCACGGGGATTTTGCCCTTAGTTAAAAAATCACTTCCTTTCGCCTGCCTCCTCCACGCTCATCTTTTTCTTTTTCAGGTTAGTTGACCTGCATTTATGCCACTGGGTCAACCATCCCCATGAACCAAAGAGAATCAGTTTTTTATTCCAGCACTTCTATAGTCTATGGGTTTGGGACTTATATAAAATTCTGATGCATCATACTTATTAATTTTGCTTTACTTTACTGTTGTTGTTAAGTGCTGTCAAGTCATAGTGACCCTGTATAGGGTTTTCAAGGAGCTGCTGGTGTATTTGAATCACCAATCTTATGGATAGTAGTCCAATGCTTATTCTACAGTGCCACACCAAGTCAGATGAAAATAATGAGCTTGGATAAAGTAACATAAAATCACGGAAATAATAGAGATTACTGTTTGGAAAATATTGAATGCCTTTTTAATCCTGTATGCTCTTTAGGAAAAAATGTGTGCAAAATTGTGATTAAGAAAATATTTGAACTTATATTTAATGCATTAGGCATTGAAACTTTTGTTCCATATATTTTTAAACATTGCCTTGAATCAGGAACCAGGAAATGTGTCTTCTCATCTTGTGGTCACAGATGGTTTCATTCTTCTACTTCTTATTTTTCTTTTTTTAACATTGGATCTGGACACAGGACTTGTCTCTAAATGTGAGTAGCAAAAATGTGTGAAGTGGAAAGAAAGGATTCAATTTGCCATGTTGCTTCCTTCCTGTCTGGATCTTTAAATAAACACTGTCAGCAAAGTCTCCTCATAGCCTACATTGGATGATGGGTCACATGAAAGAGAAATAATCTTTGGGTGCATTAAATTACTGATGATTTTAAAGAGTAGTATTCTAGGTATAAAAACATGTAGTTGTTGCTAAGTGCTGTATAGTGGTTCCAGCTCATAGTGACTCTGTATACTGTTTCTCAGGAGTGGCTAGTGGGTCTGAATCTCTGACCTTGTGATTACTTGTGTCACCATCTAGGATATGACCTCACCATTTATGGAGGGACCATACAAAACATTCAAAATTTCTTGGAGAAAAATGTCATGCGATTCTGTTTTAGAAGCCTCGTTAAAACCAAAATATATCAAGTGTGTTGTTCTTTCTAAGCTCAATACTGCCAAGCAGAAAATAAATTGCCTTGGGTTGATTAACTTTTCATAAAATCATATTAAGTTATGGTTTAATACCAGTGTTTTTCCAGGTTTTTGCTAAGTAATAATTTCATGATTATATCTAATAGTTATCTAAATATATATATTGGACATTTTATCAGGAGAGACCTTTCCCTGGAGAAGGACATCATGCTTGGTAAAGTGGAAGGTCAGCGAAAAAGTGAAAGATTCCCAAAGAGATGGACTTATGAAATGACAGCAGCATTGGGTTCGAGCATAGCAGTTTGTACGGTTGGCACAGAACTGGGCAGTGTTTCTTTCTGTTATGCATAAGGTCTCTATGAGTCATTATGGCATGTCATAACAACAGCAATGGATGGAGTCCTGGTGTGGTGCTGTAGGATAAG
>NW_006408609.1:4017470-4018750 GCF_000296735.1 Chrysochloris asiatica | reverse complement strand
TTTGAAATGCAAGGTCAGTGGTTCAAACTCACAAGTTATTCATCAGGGACCCTATACAGGGTTGATGAAGAATCAGAACCAACTCAACAGCACTTAACAACAACAATACCTTCTATGTCTTCATTTATTTTCAAATTGCTACAAAGTGTTCTGTTACTAGCACCTAACAATTCTTTTAAAAAGAGCCCTGATGGTACATAGGTTAAGAACTTTGGGCCTTTAGACACAATATTGGTAGTTCAAACCCACTTGCCCCTCTGCAGAACGATTAGGCTACTTACTCCCATATTTATATCTTAATTTGTTTGAAATTGAAGGTATTAAGATGTAATTATTTGTTTTTAAAATCATTTTCAATACAGTAGACAATTTTTGAATGTTTTTCACACAGAAGAGAACTGTTCAATAAAGAATTAATAACAGAATACTTTGCAGTATAAATATTTACAGTTTCAAAACCTATATGGAACAGTTCTACTTTGTCCTTGTAAGATCACTATGAGATAAAATCAACTCAAAGACAGTGGCTTGGAATGTTGCTAGACACCATTGAGTCATTTCCGACTCACAGTGATGCTTTGTACAACAGAATGAAAGGCTGGTTTGGCACTATGCTCACGATTGGTGTATTTGAGCCTGTTGTTGATGCCATTGTCACTCAATTCTTGTTGGTGATATTACTCTTTTTTATTGATTTCCATTTTATCAACCATGAAGTCCATCTCTAGGGACTGGTCCCTCCTCATCACATGTGTACAGAACGGGAGACAATGTTTCACTACTTTTAATTCTGAAGAGCATTCCGACGTTGTTTCTTTGAAGACAGTTTTGTTTGTTTTTCTGGTAGACCATGGTACTTTCAGTATTCTTCACCAACACTATAATTCAAGTGCATCATTTCTTCTAAAGCCTTCCTTATTAAGTGTCCAACGTTCACGTGCATATGCTATTGTTTTTGTTAAGTGCTGTTGAGTCTGTTCTAATTCATAGCAACGCTGTATAGGGTTTCCCTGGAGTACATGGTTAGCGGTCCAGTGCTTATCCTATGATGCGATTGAAAATACAGTTACTTGAATCAGGCACAGTTCTGTACTCAAGATGGCATCGTTTCTCTTTAACACTCTAAAAGTTCTTTTGCAGCAGATTGCTGCAAATATTTCATTTAACTTCTTAATTGTGGCTTCCATGACTGTTGGTTGTGGATCCAAGCAAATTGAACTCTTTGATAACTTCAGTCTTTTCTCCATTTATCATGATGCTATCTACTGGTGAGTTGTGCG
>NW_006408609.1:4000685-4012492 GCF_000296735.1 Chrysochloris asiatica | reverse complement strand
AATGTTTCCTGCATCACTTAGTACTTTGCCCATATAATCCTTTAATACTGCAAATCGAGGCTTGACTTTATTCTTCAATTTTCTCCACTTAAGAAATGCTGAGCATGTTCTTCCATTTTGGTTTTCTAACTCCATGTCTTTGCACAGTTCATGTTTATATTTGACTGTCTTCTTGATTTGTCCTTTGCAATTTTTTGTTCAGTTCTTTTACTTTTTTATTTCTTCCATTAACTTTACTATTTCAACATTGGAGAGCAATTTTCAGTCTCTTTTGACATTCATTTTGTTCTTTTCTTTCTTTCCTGTCTTTTTAATGACCTTTTGCTTTCTGTCTGTATTATGTTCTTAATGTCATCCCACAGCTCTCTGATTTTCATTAGTGTCTTATCTGTTCCATGAGATGGTCTTTAAAATTCAGGTGGGATATTTTTAAGATCATATTTTGACACTCATTGCCTTATTTAAATTTCTGGCATAGTAAACCTTAAAATCACCTGATTTAAGTGGCCAATACAAGTTTATTTCAGCTCACTAATTACTAGGACACTGATCTTTATGCATTTCATTTCATTTTTGACAATTGCCAATTTTCCTAGTTTCTTCTGTTGGATATTCCAGGTTCTGATTACTAATGGAAGAATACAACTACTTCTTCCCATTTAAGTTTTGCCGTATCAGCAGATGAAGGTTTTGAACATTATGCTGCATTCATGTCATTAAAGTCAAGTCTGACTTGAGGATACAGTACATAGTCATATTGTGAGTGCCTTCCAACATGAGGGGTTCCTATTAGGGCATTATATCTGGTAGCTTTTAACTGTTCAGAAGACTTTCAGTGGCTAACTATTCAGAAGTGGTCTGCATCTCCTTCTTTCTTGTCTGTCTTAGTCTGGAAGCTCTGTTGAAACCTGTCCATGGGTGACCCTGCTGGTATTTAAAATAGTAGTGGTATATCTTGTTACAATACAGAAATACACAAATCACTACAGGACGGTAAACAGACAGTTGAGTGGTCAATTAAGAACAGGTGATTTGGGATATGTCTTCAAAATCGGAAAATCAAATTATAAGATACTGCCGATCTAAATGTTAGCAGACTTAGAAAATTCAGATTTCACTTTTTTAAAATTAACAAAATGATTTACTTTATAATCATATTTGAGATTGTCTTAAAATATAGAAAAGTTATGATGCTTATGAAATTTTCAGTTGTGCTTACTAAAATGGGATCTGGGACATTTTGTCTAGACTGAGATTGTCATTTATAAACATGGAAATCTGGAAATGTAAATGTTGGAGGTCATCATGAGTATATTTTTTAAGAACAATAAAAGCTAGCTTCTAACCTGGATTTTCCATGTTTGATATGCTAATGACTAATCAAATCACAATCACTATGCGTTTAAAACCACAATGCAAATACTGAACTTCATCTAGTGATATAAATATATGATAATAATTATGGAAATTTCTTGAGGTGAATGGTAGAAAATATTAGTACAAATAATGTTGTACTTATTTATTAGGCTTTAACTCTAAATCTATTAACAGCTGCTAAGGAAGCTCCCAACCACTGACAAGTTTTTGCATTCATATTGCTAAACATTTTAAAAGAATAAAACTTGCCTTAAACAAATGAACTTACTTTGGCACAGTCTTTCACTGTTAAGCTATAGTTTTATAGGTAACTTATGTCTCACGTTGTCATGCTTCAGAACTCTAGTTTAGATCATCAATATAAATATTTATAAATGTCTTAATGCATTTTCAGGAAAGTCTCTGGAGAAGGATATCATGTTTGGTAGGGTGGAGGGTCAGAGAAAAAGAGGAAGACCACCTAGTGAGATGGATTGGCAAAGTGGCAGCATCAATGGGCTTAAGCATGGCAACAATTGTGCGTTTGGCCCAGGACTGGACAGTGCTTCATTCTGTTGTGCACAGGGTCACTATGAGTCAGTACCAACTGGATGGCACTTAACAACATCAAAAAGTGACCGTTGTTGAAAGGAGGCTTATGCTTAGGATCTTAGAAGCATAAAAAATGGATTTTTCTTTTGGAAAGTGTAAGATTCATTTTGTTTTAACTGATTGATAACAATAGTATAGTGCTTGAAGGATTTAAACGCTGGTATTATACAGGGCCACTATAAGTAGGAACTGCCTCCATGGCACACAGCCACCAACCATGACAACAAAGAAGTAACCACCAAGCACCACGACAAAAAGAAGTAATGTTTTCAGAAAGAGCAGTGGTTAAGTACTTGGCTGCTAACTGAAAAGTTGATGGTTCATATCCATTAGCTGCTGCTCAAAAGGTATAGCAGTCTCCTCCTGAGAAGATTTAAAGTCTTAGAAACATGATGGAGCAATTCTACTCTGTCCTGTATGGAATCAAATTGACAGCAATGAGTACTAGGAAGACAATAGTTTCTTTATTAGTTATTTACTGTACTGTCTTCCATCTTGAATTATAGAAGGGCAATAGGAATCCCTGGATGGCTTAAATAGTTAAATGCTAGACTACTTTACCAAATTGGTGGTTGGAACCCACCAAAGGAACCTTGGAAGAGGAGCCAGGCAACTTACTTCCTAAATGTCAGAGCCCTTGAAAACCCTATGAGCACAGATGTACTCTGACATAAAGTATATTGCTATTCATTGGAATTGACTTCATGGCAACTAACAGCAACAATAACACAGATAACCTTATTTGTACAAGGCAAATCCATCTTCAGATTCCAAATTATGAGTGGTGTCTCATATAATATTTCAAATGAATCCCAGATTTCTGTAAAGTAGATTAGACACTTGACAGATCAGAATGCTGAGATATGTAAAGTTAAATTACCTTAGTTATTTACCTTAGTAGCCAAACTCCTCAAATATTATTTTTAGTCAGAAAATCCTATTTGTGTTCTTGTAAGTAATGTTGGCATATGCTAAAATATAAAAGGCAACATAAAGTTCAAATATTACCAGAGTACATAAGTATAAGAAGGGACATCTCCTGTAAAACACCTTTCTGCTCCAAGATATCTGATATCAGTGGTTTTGTTCACCTTCTTCTATTTTAAAGATAGCTTTGCTTTTTTTTTTTTTTTTTAACCTTAAAAAAATATGCACTATAGGGTGAGTTTGAGGGAATTAGGGGCTAATAACAAAAAATACATGGTCATGTTGTATAGCAAGTTCCATAGCAACGTTGCATAGTAAGTATTTATTGGGACTTAAGTGTGACACTGTGGATTATATACTGGGCTGCTAATTACATGATTTGTGGTTCGAAATCATCAGCAGTATTACAGGAGAAAGATGAGGCTGTCTTTTCCCATGAAGATTTACAGTCTGGGAAACGATAAATAAGTGAGTTTCCCCATAGCAAGAGGTCTTCCAATGGTGGCAAATGGTGCATCATAGCCACCAGAAAAAAGGCAAAAAAAAATCCCATGCTTTTGAAAGCAGAGAAAGAAAGGTGAACTACTACATATGCCCATGTTATGTCTTTGAACAAAGTGCAGAGTCTATCAGAGAACTCTGAAAAGCAGAAACAACTTGGTGATGCTGGGTATAGTTTCTCAGGGTATGTAAAGTACGTAGGCACTATGTGACTGAAAGTCTCCTCATTTGAATTATGCTAGTTGGCTTGCAGTGAAGTAAACAACCTGAGGCAAATATGCACTTAAACATCCTGAATCCTGTGATGGCCCTGTAGTATAAGTACTAGAACTCAAGGTCGTTTTGAACCACAAGGTCCATGGTTCCAACTCACCAACCTTCCTTGGAAACCCTACACAGGGTCACTGTGAGTCAGAAACTGACTCTTAACAACAACAATCATTGACTCATTTATAAAACAACAGTAAATGTATTCTAATCTTTACTTCCTTTGAAAACATTAATCTTTTTCAAAGTAATAATTGTTATTGTTGCTAAATGCCAGAGTGTGACCCTGTATGGGTTTTCCAAGGAGAAACAGGTGAATTTGAGCTGCCGACCTTGCAGTAGAGTGCTTATCCTACAGAGCCATTAATTGTTGTTGTTGTTGTTGTTAAGTGCTATCCAGTCGGGTTCCAACCCATAGTGACCCTGTAGAGGGTTTCTGAGGCGCCCTCTAAGGAGCGCCTGGTGAGCTTCAACTGCCTACCTTGTAGTTCACACCAACTTTGCAGCCACAACACCCATAACGCTCATTATTTTTTGTGCGACTGTATGGTTTTGTATGTGTGTAGGGATTATTTAAAATTTTCATTATTAACTAAAATTCTACAATCAACACTCATGTACATATACTTTAAGGAACTCTGATAGCATAGTGGTTATGAGTTGGACTGCTAACCTCAAGGTCAACAGTTTAACACTACCAGCTGCTCCGCGGGAGAAAGATGAGGCTTTCTGCTCCCGTAAGATTTAGAACTTCAGAAACCCTAGACAGGGTTGTTTTGGGTCAGAACCAACTCGACGACACTTAACAATAACAACAAACCTATGCTTTGCACTCACAGGCAAAGCTAGTATTTTGTTTGTTATATACAATTTATTCAAAATGGAGTAATGGTGTGGTGCTGTAGGATAAATACTCAACTGCTATCCACAAGAATGGAAGTTCAAACCCACCAGCTGCTCTTCAGGAACATTATGAAGCATCGCTATGAGTGGAACCCGACTTGAGGGTACTTAACCATAACCATATGAAAAATAGAATGACATATTTGATTCCTAAATACTATTCCTTATTAACTTTAATTCCATAAATAAAGAATGTAAATAAGGAATAGTATTTAGCCTTAAAATTGTAAATTCCATGAATTAACAAAATTCAAGTTGACAAAGATAGCTTGTGGTAAATTTTAGATTTTAACTAAAATCTTTGATTTCATCATTTATGATGTAAAGTAAAGATGTTAAATATTTTCTGAGTATATGGTCTATTATCAATTTGTCTTCTGGTAAATGGCATATCAATACAGAGATATGATACATGATTTCTGACAACATAAAGGTGTCTCATAAATTTAATAATACATATTTCCTGTAAAAAGGAATATAATTTAGTTGATTGATTTTTTCCTATGAGATAGATTAGATAAAGGTGTCAATGTTGCAAATTTACATACAGAATTCTGCTTGAGATTCAAATATTACATTTCTGTAAAAGCTGAAAGTGAAAATGTAATCTTTTTTAATAAGCCTAGACTTCTAACATTGTGGGGAATGTTAAAAGGGGCATTAATAAAAGCACTTTAGAGAGCAAAACAATCAAGGGGGATTTGCCAGGAATTAGAACATGATGAAGCATAATATGGACAAAAATTATTCAAGGTTATTTATTACAAATACGTCAGAGTGGTCAATGAAGACTCCTATTAGGTTTTGATAAATTTTAAATCATCAGCTCCTACAAACTCAAGCCAAACTCCTATTTATTGTTTCAGTACATCTACCACAGTAGCAATCACAGATAATAGTTTTTCCTCCACATTTTGAAATGGAAAATAAATACTGAACATTTATTTTTATCTCAGGGAGATCTTTTATAAAATACTTCATGTGTTTATTTGATTTTGAAGGCAAATTATGATTCTTAGGGATATTGTAATGCATTGAATTATTTGCCCAGAATGTATTTTGACGTCTTCCTCCAGCACATGTGAAGGTGAACTTGTTTAGAAATTTTTTTGTTGTTAGGTGCCACTAAATTGGTTCTGATTCATAGTGATCTTATGTTCAACAAAATCAAACACTTCCCAGCCCTGCACCATCCTGCCAATTGTTACGTTTGGCTCCATTGCTGCTGTCAATGTGTCAACCCATCTCATTGGGGGATCTTCCTCTTTTTCACTGACACTCTACTTTCGTCTTTCTCCAGAGACTGACAACATGTCAAAAATATGAGAGACGAATTCTTGCAATCCTGGCTCTGTGGAACATTTTGGCAGTACTTCTTTCAACACAGATTTGTTTGCTCTTCTGGCAGTTCATGGTACTATCAGAATTCTTCTCCAACATCATAATGCAATTGCATCAATCCATCAAAGGTCTTTCTTATTCATTGTCCAACTTTCACATGCATTTGAACTGACTGAAAATACCATGTCAACACACCTTAGTCCTCAAATAATATCTTTGCTCTTGAACTATTTATTCAGGTGTTTTGTGGCACATCTGCCTAATTCAATATGGCATTTAATTTCTTGAATGCCGCTTTTATGAGTCATTGTTGCTGATGTTAGGTGCCATTGTATTGGTATCCACTCATAGCAACCCTAGGCAAAACAGAATGAAACATTGCCCGGTCCTGTGCCAACATCACAATCCTTGCCACTTGTGTGTCAAATGCTGTTGCTACTGTGCCAATACCTTTGGTTGAGGGTCTTCCTTTTTTTATCTGATGCTCTACTTTATCAAATATGACATCCTTCTACAGGGACTGGTCCCTGTTGATAATATGTCCAATGCATGAGAGGTGAAATCTGGTCATCCTGGCTTCCAAGGAGCATTCTGGCTGTACTTATTCCAACACAGAGCTGTTTGTTCTTTTGGCAGTCCAAGATACTTTTAATAATCTTCTCCAGCACCATAACTCAAATGCATCATTCTTCTATGGCCTTCCTTATTCACTGTCCAATATTGACATGCATATGAGGTTATTTAAAATGCCATGGCTTGGGTCAGGCACACCTAAATCCTCAAATTGACATATTTGTTCTCCAACACTTTAAAGAGGTCTGGTGTAGCAGATTTGCCTAATGCAATAAGTCCTTGGATTTCTTGTCTGCTGCTTCCATGAGCGTTGATAGTTGATCTAAGAAAATCGAAGACTCTGACAATGTCAATGTGTTCTCCATTTATATGGATGTTATTAGTTCAGGGATGAGGATTTTTATTTTCTTTACATTGAGGTGCAGCCAATACCAAAGGCTGTGGTCTATGATCTTCATCAGTAAGTATTTTAAGTCCTCTTTGCTTTCAACAAACAAGGTTGTATCATCTGTATATCACAGGTTGTTAATGAGTCTTCCTCTAATTCTGATGCCATGTTTTTCATGATATGATCCGGCTTTCAGCAATCAATGTTGTATCTTCTGCATATCACTTTTCTGATAATTTGCTTTGCATGTAGATTGAATAAGTATGGTGAATGAATACAACCCTGGCAAACACCTTTCCTGATAGTATACCATTTGGTGTTCTCTTGTTCTGTTTTATTCTGGCCTATGTACAGATTTCTCATGAGCACAATTAAGTATTCTGGAATACTCATTCTCCACAATGTGGTCCATAGCTTGTCATGATCTACACAATTGAAAGCCTTTGCATAGTCAATAAAGTACATATAAACATCTTTCTAGTATTCTCTGCTTTCAACCAAGATTCATCTGATGTCAACAATGATATCCCTCATTTCACATCCTCTTGTGAATCAGGCTTGAACCTCTGGAAGTTCTCTGCCAATGTATGGTTGTAGCCACATTTTTATTTTGTTTAGCAAAATTTTAATTGCATGTGATATTAATGATATTATATAATTATGTCTGCATGTATTAGGTCACCTCTCTTTGGAATGGACACTAATATGGCTCTCTTCCAGTCAGTTGGCCTGGCTGTTGTCTTCCAATTTTCTTGGCATATATGTGTGATTGTCTCCAGTGCTGTATCAGTTTGTTGAAAGATTTCAATTTGTATTCCATCAATTCCTGGAGCTTGTTCTTTGGAAATGACTTCAATGCACCCTGGACTTTGCCTTTTGATATCAATGACTCTTGATCGTATGCTGCCTCTTGAGATGGTTGGACATCAAACATTTCTCTGTGAAATATTGACTCTGTGTATACTTTCAATCTTCTTTTGATGCTTTGTGACTCATTTAACAGTTTGCCTATAGAACCATTAAATATTGCAAGTCGAGGTTTGATTTTTTTCTTCACTTCCCTCAGTTTGAGAAATGTTGAGCGTGTTCTTCGCTTTTGGTTTTCTGACTCCAGATCTTTGCACATTTCATTGTAATATTTGACTTTGTGTTCTCAAGCTGCCCTTTGAAAATTTCTATTCAGCTCTTTTACCTCCTCATGTCTTCTATTCACTTTAACATCTCTATGCAGGAGAGCAAGTTTCAGTCTCTTCATAAATCTATTTTGGCCTTTTCCTTCTTTCTTGTCTTCTTAACAACCCTTTGCTCTCTGATGATATCCCATAACTCCTGTGGTCTTTGGACTTAGTGTCTAATGCATCAAATCTGTTCTTGAGATGATCTCTAAATTCAGGTGGGGTATGTTCAAGGTCATCTTTTGTCTCTCTTGGACTTGTTTTAATTATCTCTAGTTTCATCCTGAACTTGCATATGAGTGATTAATGGTATGTTGCAAAGTCTGCTACTGTCTTTGTTTTGGCTGATGATTTGGAGCTTTTCCATCATCTCTTTCCACAGTTGTAGTCAATTTGATTGATTTCTGTGCATTCCATCTGGTGAGGTCCTTGTGTATCTTTTATGTTGTTTAAAAAGGTATTTTCAGTGAAGAAGGCACTGGTCTCTCAAAATTCTATCATGTGATCTCCATCATTATTTCTATTGCCAAGGGCATATTTTCCAACTACTGATCTTTCCTCTTTGTTTATAACCTTTGCATTCCAATCATTAGTAATTATCAATACATCTTGATTGCATGTTGGATCAATTTCAGACTGAAAACTTTGGTAAATTTCTTCAGTTTTACCATCACTGACTTTAGTGGTTGGTGTGTAAATTTGAGTAATAGTGGTATTAATTGATCTTCCTTGAACAAGCATTATCCTTTCACAGACCACATTGTACTTCAAAACAGACCTTGATATGTTCTTGATGAATGTAACACCATTCTTCTTCGATTTGTCATTCCCATCGTAGTAAACCATAAGATTGCCAAATTTAAAATGAGCAATATCCTTCCATTTCAGTTCACCACATGCCTAAGATATTGATGTTAGTTCATTTCATTTCGTTTTTGCCAATATCCGATATTCTCAGGTTTATATTTCATACAGTCCATGTTCAAATTAGTGGATATTTACAACTGTTTCTCCTCATTTTGAATTGTGCTCCATTAACAAATAAAGGTTCTGAAGACTTTACTCCATTTCCTTCATCACAGTCAATAATCCTTTGAGGACACAACTCTTCCTCAGGCTCTTTTTTAAGTGTCGTGTAACCTGAGATGCTCATCATCTGGCACTATATCTGACAATATTCTGGTGGTCTTCATCATGTTTCAATATTCAATAATTTGGGGTTGACAGTGTTTCATAGCTATTCATAAAGTTTTAACTGACTAAATATTCAGTAGTCTGTCTCTCCTTCTTTTTAATCTGTCTTCTTCTGGAAGTTCAGCTGAAACCTGTACTCCATGGGTGACCCTGCTGGTGCTTAAAATACCTATGGCATAGCTTTCAGAATCACAGCAACATGCAAGCCACCACAGCACAATAAACTGACAAATGAGTAATGGGTGTTGATTGTGGATCCTAGCACACTTAAAAATCTTTGATAACTTTAATAATTTCTCCATTTACCATGATGCTCTTTATTGGTCTACTTGTGAGGATTGCTTTTTCTTTTCATTGAGGTGCAATCCATACTGACGGTTGTGGTCTTTGATCTTCATCTGTATGTATTTTGAATCCTCTTTACTTTTGGCAAGTAAGATTGTATCATTTCTGTATCACAGGTGGTTAATGTGTTTTCCTCCAATCATAATACAACATTCTCCTTCATATAATGTAACTTCTTGGAATTTTTTTTTTTTTTTTGCTCATCATATAGATTGAAAATTATGACTAAAGGATACAATTCTGGTATGCATCTTTCCTGATATTAAATCATTAATCATTACCTTCTTTTGTTTCAGCAATGGCCCCTTGGTCTATGTACAGTTTCCTCACCAGCACAATGAATTGTTCCTGAATACCCATTCTGTGCAATGTTATTTATAGTTTGTCATGATCTACACAGTTAAGAAATAGCCTAATCGGAAATGTTATCAGTTAATATATAGTCATCTTGGAACATGGTGTTGCTAGTTTAATTTCAGTCATGTCCAAGAGAATAGTACAAAGATACAGAGGGAAGACAGCATTGTGATGTCATGGTGATGGAGCTATGCTGCAATTTTAGACCAATGTATTCCTAGGTCCACCAGAGATTTAGAGAGGTAAGAAATATTTTTTTCTAGAAGCTTCAAAAAAAAAAAATATGATTCTGCTAACACCTTGAATTGACACTACTGGCCTACCGAACTGTGGAACAATAAATTTCTCTTCTTTAAAAGCCACTCACTTTGTCATATTTTGTTATGGCAGCCTTAGGAAATGAACACCAATTTGCTAGTCATATAGTCATATACTGTGTATAAATTACTCCATTTCAACAAACTTCACCTCAATGTTAAATGAACTAGTTTGTTCCCAATTCCAGAAACTACTGAGTGATGTTTTCTGAGTAAGCAAGCGTTTGCCACAAAGAGGTAGACAACTTATTCCCAGGGAAGTATTTAACACACTCTCCCATTTTTTATTGTACCACCTGCACATATATTAGAATAAAGTCACACATTGAAAGGAAACTTACCTAAACAACCATAAAGCAGAAGCAGTTAACAAGAAGACTCCTGAAAAAGAAAGACCCTGAAATCTCATGAACTAAGGGATAGTCACACATGCCTGTCTATGATTAAACTGAATAACCATCAATAATCTTTACTTTGTAAGCTTCTTGGGAAGTTTTGCCTTTGCAAAACAAATCAACAAAACAAAATAAGCATTTGCAATGCTTTTAGGGAAGTCTTTTTTTTTATGCCTGGAGATTTTATAATGAATTGATTTAAGTAATAATTTGAACTATGTGTCACAAAAATATTTAAGTGCTATTAATTTCATTGATTAGAAGAGAGTGCTTCCATGAAAGGATGCAATAAAACCCTTTTTGAATTTTGCTACTTGAAAAGAATATCAGCTCTATACCAGGCCTCCTGTAACTCTAATAGTTGTTGTTGGTAGTAAGTACTATTGAGTCCATTCTGACCCATACTGACCTTGCATAAGGTTTCTGAGGTTGATGAGGTTGAACCACTGACCTTGTGGTTCAAACTGACTTTGTAGTTCAGTGCATCAACCCACAGCATCACACCCAGCCCCTAATACAAACAGTTAATTCAGAGGCTTAGTAAAGAACCAAGCATGTCTGTTCCACATATTATTAGGCAATGAACTACTGAAAGTTTGTTTATTTGATTGTTGTCTTAATTCTTCTTAAATTTTTTAAGGGAGTAAATAAGAAAGGGAGAAAGAGTTGATAAAACGCATCATATAAATAATGATACATCACAGCTCCAACATAAAACTAACTGGTGGACCAGAAGATGAGTGCATTGTATAAATGTGGTGAACTGTATTTCTATAATGTATTTATAGAAGGGCTGGATTGTATATAAGTGCTAGACAGTTATTTTTTAAAACTTTATTTTGCAATAAATTTAGACTTAAATAGAAGTTTTAAAACGAATGCAACATTCACATATACCTCTACCCACCTTCCTTTAATATTAAAAACCTACAGAACTATTGTGCAATTGTCAAAACTAGGAAATTAACAGTGCTATTAACTAAATTAAAGTCAATGATGAGTTTCACTAACTTTTTTTTATTGTTTACTACTATCATTGGTAGCGTAGTGGTTATGAATTGGGCTGTGAACCGCAAGGTCAGCAGTTCGAAACTACCAGCTGCTCCGTGGGAGAAAGATGAGGCTTTCTACTCCTGTAAAGATTTACACCCTCGGA
>NW_006408609.1:3997580-4000385 GCF_000296735.1 Chrysochloris asiatica | reverse complement strand
AGTTCGAAACTACCAGCTGCTCCGCGGGAGAAAGATGAGGCTTTCTACTCCCGTAAGGATTTACACCCTCGGAAACCCTGTACAGGGTCTCTATGGGTCGGAACCGACTCGAAGGCACTTAACAACAACAACAAATCTTTGCAGGAGCAGCAAATCTCATCTTTCTTCTGCTAAGTAGCTGGTTGGTTCAAACTGGACCTGTGGTTAGCATCAGAGCATATTGTATGGAGCCACCATGCAATAACTATATTCAGTAAAAACTTGGTATGAAAGGTCAACGAAAAAGAGGAAGACTCATGAGGAGATGGATTGACAGAGTGGAAGCAACAATGGGCTCACACAAAACAATTGGGAACATGATGCAGGACTGGGCCATGTTTTGCTCTGTTGTGCATAGTCTTGCTAAGAGTTGGAACTGACTTAATGGCACCCAATAACAACAGAGTCCTGGTGTGGCACTGCAGGGTAATGCACTTGGAGTGCAAGGTCAGTTTGAACAAAATGGTCAGTGGTACAAATCCACCAGCCACTCCTCAGAATCCCTATAAAGGGTCTCTATAAGTTGGAACTGCCTGAATGACACTTAACAACAACAACAATAACAACATCAGCAAAGAGTGTTAAGTGAAACATTCTAGAGACCAGCTTCAGGATTGTTAAGAATCCAACTTCTACTCAAACTAATGCTGTAGATAATATGACTCCATAGGTAGGACTCCATAGGATAAGCACCGGAATGTTAACTACAAGGTCAGGATTTCAAAACCCTTGGAAATCCTATTCAAGTTTGCTGAGTCAGAACTGATTCAATGGTACTAAACAGTATAGATTATATGAAGGAACCCTGGTAGCATTAGACTACTAACTAAAAGATTGGTGGGTTGAACTCACCCAGCTGCCCTGAAGGAGAAAAACCCATAAAAATTACAATCTTAAAAAACTTATGGGGAAGTTCTGCTGTGTCAATGAGGTCACCATGAATTAAAAATTGATTTGATGACACCTAACAATAACATAGATAATATAAATAGAAAGTAATTAAGTTGATATTGGATCAATATATAGAGATCAAAGGAATGAAAAAAAATAGTGAAATTTTATGTTAATATAAAATTCTTAATGAAAAACTTTTATAAACATTTAGAAAAATATAGGTAAATAATGTGTAAGTCACAAATTTGAAGAAAAAACTGCTTGTTTTATAGAATAATTTGATTAGTTGAGTTAAAAAGTGTTAATTACAAAATATAATAATCATACTGGAAAGCCTAAATTATGCAGTGCTCTAAAACATTTAAAATAATAAATTATATGTGGTTATGTTCTATGATACCAAATATTCCTACTTCAGAGCATCTGGTGGGCTTGAACTGCTTACTTTATTGTTCACAGTCAAGTGCTTATCCTACAGTCACTATGCTTCTTTGGAATCCCCCAAAATAATCACCATAATCTTATGAGCTCCCCTCTTTTTCTTATATTTAACTGGCCTAGCAGATTCCCTCAGAAGCCAATTTTGATTGGATTTTTTTTCTTCATATTATACTAATAAATCAATACTCATTTCCAGTTATGACCCATTCCAAAAATCATGTTCATTAGTTTCAATATTGCTTAAAAGATTGATTGAAAGTTCAGCTCTTCTAACTGGTTGATCTTTGTTCAATGCTTCTGACAGCCATTGAGCCAAAAGCTTGCTGAAGCCAAAATTTTCTCTTAAAATTGAAAATGCCACATGGTGTGAGACCCTAAGTTAAATAGGCATCATATCAGTGGTATTTCTATGATCTTCTTTACTTCAGCCACAGTTTTTTCATTCATTCGGGCTGTCAGTCTTCCCTCTGTTGACTTAACTTTTGTGGCCTTTTTGACCTTCCTTAAATGTTTGGTCCATCAAAAAGCTGACAGTATTCCAGTAAATTTGTTGTAAAGCTTCAGTAATGTGGGAGATCTACATGGCCACTTAAGCTTTGATAAAACTTTTATATTAGCACTGATCTTATTATTGTTTTTCCCCCCATGGCACAAAAATAATACTTTTCATTTGAAGACACCCTAATGAGACTAAGACAAATGCATTACTGAGAGAACTTGTCTTCAATCAGTCACTGATTATAAACACCTGTTTAAAGACATTTTGTTTAGAATGAACTATGCATTTTGAATTGGAACCCCAGTAGCAACATTTTTTGAATTAACTTTGTATTTTAGTCTGTTGATATTTTTACAAATGCATCTTGATGATAAAAGCCATTTATATATAGGTAATATTTACTTGAATTCATAAAATAAAATTCAAAAGTTCTTCAATGTGTAAAGGGATATTGCCAAGAGCTAAGCAACACAATTTGTCATTAACGTGGTCATCAATGTGGTCATTAATAGGATGGTCATAATGTTTATAGGCTAAATGCATGTATTCAAGAGGGCATATATTATCAAAGAGGGAATAAAGGATACCAGATATATCATCCCACTAGAAACAACTAGAAAACTAGGTAAATTTTATGAAACAGATGTCAGACATTTAAAAAAAGATAGTATGAAACTATTATCCCTGAGAAATGGGGGATAAAAAGCACTTTAACTACAAACCCACAAATAGGTTAACAGTAAAAGATTGAAAATTCTATAGCATGCAAATATTAACCATTATAAAATGGAAATGATTATATTTATACCAAACTACAATTTGGTATAAATATAACCTCATATGGGTGCGAAAGCTGGACAGTGAATAAGGAAGATCATAGAAGAATTGATGCCTTTGAGTTGTGGTGTTGGAGGAGAATACTAAAAGTGCCA
>NW_006408609.1:3995993-3997335 GCF_000296735.1 Chrysochloris asiatica | reverse complement strand
GTTCTGCTGTGCATGGGGTCGCTATGAGTCGGTTCTGACTCGATGGCACCTGACAACAACAATATAATTTAGGAAAAAGAACATGACAGTAGATTAAAAGAGACATTTTATAAAAATAATACTAATTCATAAAGAAGACATAACAATCCTTAATAAAACACATGGAAAAACAACTTTAAGACATACGAAGCAAAAAACATATGGACAGACCTGAAAAGGAGAAATAGACATATGCAAAATTAAAGTTGGAGACTGCAGCAATTTTTTCTCCATAACTCACAACGAATGGGAAAAACAAAACCAGAAAAGACCTAGAAAATGTGAAGAATATTATTACCAAACCTGACCTAATTGACATTTAGAGAACACCAGCTCAGTCTCAAAAAAGTACCACACTTTTCAAGTGCACTAAGCTGGGGATCCTCATGTGACATTATAAGATACACACTGAACTGGGAACCACAAGATGAATGGTTCAAACCCACAGGATCACTATGAGTTGGAACCTACTATATGACATGTAAGAACAACAACCTAAAGGTCCATAAAACTGAAAACAACAAATTAAAAATGTTAGAAACTGTGTCATATATGTACTTTGACACACAAATAAAAGACATGTTCTATGATAAAAAAAATAGAATATAAATTGAAAAGCATGACCTGAAGCTATGTTTATTTGAAGAAAACAATGGTCACATTAAAAATACTATGCAATTTAGGGAGGGAAAGGTTACCAGAAAAATATTTGAGATGACTAAATTCATATGATGAAAAATTAATTTTTTTTAAATTAGATTTTTATGTTCTAACCATAATAGTTGGAAGAAACATTTTATAAATAATAATTTTTATTTCAATAGTTATGATGGAGAAAGATATTTCTGCTCCACAAAAGATGTATGGCTTCAGAAACTGTACAAAGTCAGACCCAACTAGCTGACACATCATAATAACAAATGATATTTATATCTTTTAAGAAGCAAAGATGAAGAGACTGTCTCACCTACTTTGATGTATCATCAGGAAAGACCAATAATTACAGAAGAACTTCATGCTTGCTAAAATAGAGGGCAAGTGAAAAAAAGAAGGAGATTCTCAGTAAGAAGGATTGATTGACGCAGTGGCTTTAACAATGGACTCAAATAGAGCAGTAATTGTGAGAAAGATGCAGTTGTTGTTGTTGTTACAACATTGTGAAGTATGAGTATTCAGGAACACTTAATTATGCTCATGTGGAATATGTACATGGGCCAAGAGACAGTTGTTGGAACAGAATATGGGAACACTGGATGGTTTAAAATTAAGAAAGGTGTGCGACAAGGTTGTATTCTTTCACCAT
>NW_006408609.1:3983140-3993583 GCF_000296735.1 Chrysochloris asiatica | reverse complement strand
ACCCAAGCCATGATATTTTCAATAACCTCATATGCATGCAAAAGCTGGACAGTGAATAAGGAACACCATAGATGAATTGATGCATTTGACTTTTGGTGTTGGAGGAGAATATTGAAAGTGCCATGGGCTGCCAAAACAACCAACAGATCTGCATTGGAAGAAGTGCAGCCAGTATGGCCAAACTTTGTCCCTCATACTTTGGACATATTGTCAGGAGGACCTGTCACTGGAGAAGGATATCATATTTGGTAGGGTGGAGCATCAGAGAAAAAGAGGAAGACCCCCAGTGAGATGGATTGGCAAAGTGGCAGCATCAGTGGGCTCAGTGTGGCAATGATAGTGAGGTTGGCCCAGAATCGGGCAGTATTTCATGTCGTTGTGCACTGGTTCGCTATGAGTTGGTACCAACTTGATGGCACCTAACAACAACAACAAGATGGCAAAACTCATCAATCCCAGCCTTAGAGTCCTGAATACCTTTTTTTGCATGGTTCCACCCAATAACTTTCTGGGAATTAGAAGGCATTGGACAGAAAATCCATACAACAAATTAAAGATATCACAGAGTTGAACATAAAATTTCAAATGGCAGTTCAAGAAGACAAAATCAAGTATTATAATGAAATGTGCAAAGGCCTGCAATTAGAAAACCAAAAGGGAAGAACATACTCAGCATTTTTCAAGCTGAAAGAATTGAAGAAAAACTTTCAACCTCAGCTAGCATATTAAAGGAATCTATAGGCAAAATAATGAATGATGCAAAAAGCATTAAAAAAAAGATGGAATGTATGCACAAAATTACTTTATCAAAAAGAAGTGGTCAATGTTCAACCATTTCAAGAGGTCGCATATGATGACAAACCAATGGCATTGATGGAAGAAGTTCAAGCTGTATTGAAAGCATTTGTAAAAAGCAAGCTTCCAGAAATCGATGCAATACAAATCAAAATCTTCCAAAAACCTAATGCAGCACTGGAGGCAGTCACTCATCTATATAAAGACATTTGGAAGACAACTATCTGGCCAACTGATTAGAAGAGATTCATATTTCTTCCTATTCCAAAGACAGATGACCAAACAGGAACCAATGAACAGTATCATTAATATTACATGTAAGTAAAACAACAACAACAACAAATGAAGATAATTGCAAACTGCCTGCAAGAGTATATGTACAGAGAACTGACAGAAATTCATGACAGATTCAGAAGAGAACTTGAAATGAGGGATATTGTTGCTGACATCAGATTGATCTTATATGAAAGCAAAACATACCAGAAATATATTTCCTTGTGTTTTATTGACAGTGCAAAGTCTTTCAAATATGTGGATTATCACAAACTATGAATAACATTGTGAAGAACAGATATTCCAGAACACTTAACTTTGCTCGTGAGGAATCTGTACACAGACTAAGAGGCAATCATATGAACAGAACAAGAGGAAACGGAATGACTTAAAATCAAGAAAGTTGCATGCCAGGGTGGTATTCTTTCACCATACTTATTTAATCATCATACTGCACCTCAATGGAAAGAAAACAAAAAACCTTAGAAATGTACCAATAAATAACATCATGCTGAGTCCTGGAGTGGCATTGTAGGACAAGTGCTGGAGTGTCAACCACAAGGTTGGCAGTTCAAACCCACATCCATTCCTTAGGTATCATACAGGGTCAGTATGGGTCTAACTGATGACACTTGATGACACTTACCAACAAGAAATGGAGAAAAAACTGAAGTTGTCAAAAACTTCATTTTGTTTGCTTCTACAATCAACACTCAAACAAGCAGTAGCCAAGAAATCAAATGACATAGTGCATCAAGAAAATCTGTTTCACAAGACCTCTTTAAAGTGTTCAAGAGGACTAAAGTGCACCTAACCCAGGACATGGTGTTTGCAATCACCTCATGTACATGGAGTCCTTGTGTGGCGCTGTGGGCTAATGCGTCAGACTGCAAAGTTGTTTGGACTGCAAGGTAGGTGGTTCAAGCTCATCAGTTGCTCCTTGGAAACCCTATGTAAGGTCGCTATGGGTTGGAATCGACTTGATGGCACTTAACAACAACAGATACATGTGAAAGTTGGACTATGAATAATGAAGACCTTAGAACAAATGAGGCATTTGAGTTGAGTTGCAGGTATTCTGGACTGCCAGAAGTAAAAAACAAAGTGTTGGCAGAAGTAAAGCCAAAATACTTCTTAGAATCTAGGATGGTGAGACTTTTTCTCTCATACTCCATACATGTAATCAGGAGAGACCACTTCCTGGAGAAAGACATCATATTTGATAATGTGGCAGGTTAGCAAAAAATAGGAAGACCAACAAAATGGATTTGCAGAGTTGCAGTAGCAATGGACTCAAGTATAGTGATAATTGTATGGATGGTGCAGTGCTGGGCAGTGTTTCATCCTGTTGAACATTAAGGTTACTATGACTTGATGTCACATAACAACTCCACCACCAACAGGGACGTAAATAGATAAGTTTCTTTCTGACTGGAGTTTGACTAAAAAGGAACATTAAAGATTACCCAGGTGTATATGTGTGACACTGTAGGATAAGCACTGGACTGTGGACCACAAGGTTAGCAATTCAAACTCACCAACTGCTCCTTGGGAACACTATATAGGGTTGCTATGAGTTGGAACTGACTCCATGAGACTTAACAACAATAGCATGCATTTATCAAGCAGCACAGTGGCTCCGTGACATAAATACTGAACTGTGAATCACATAGTCAGTGGTTCAAGCCCCTACAAGGTGCTGCATGGGAGAAAGATGAGGCTTTCTAAAGCCCCCACAAAGATTTAAAAGTCTCAGAAACTCTATATGGGTCACTATGAGTTATAATCAACTTGATGTCACTTAATAATAACAGTATATTAATCAATTCCTATCATAAAATTGGTATATTTTATCTGTAAATCAACCTTAATAAAAAATTATTTAGAGGAATGTCGGAGAAAAATTACACAACAAATAAATATCTTCATTTAAATTTAAATAGAATGATGTGCTTTTTAATCTGCCAGAAAAAAAGTGTTTTTTTTCTAAATTTGAATGCTTTTATTATAATTTTTTGTCTGTTTCATTACATTCCTAAGGAAAATGGCATATTTGGTAATTTTTGACATATGTCTATGATATGAATTTGGTATATGAACAGGAATTACAAAGATCACTATCTAATAAAAGCTATATCTTCCCACCTTAAAAATGAATCCAGTAAAGGAGGCTGAAATCTGCTGTTCCTAAGACAGGTGAGAAAAGTTATAACATTTAAATCTTTCTATATTTTCCTTTCTGTCTGCTATCTGCGTTGAATTGGGCAAAGTTGGGAAATTATAGAAGTTTCTTCAAAACAGAAATTGGCCTATCACGTAATTGGTTTCCCAGCTTCAGCTTTGTTCTGATGAACAGTTGACTCTAGAGTAGTCCATAAAGGTGCAGCTTTTCAAGTATGAACTCTTATCTTTAAACGTGGAAACAAACCAATGTAACGAAAGGATAAGTGATTGCACCAAGTTATAAAAGCAATTATTTTAAGAAAGTAAATAATGAGATAATAAACCACTGATGCTCATTCAGTGGCTAAATTTTTAGAAGAAATCATCTTCTATTTCTTCCTAGTCAGAAGAACAAACAAATCTCTTTGGGAAGAAATATAACCAGGTTCTTCCTTGTAAGCAACTACGGTGAGACTTTGTTTCTAGTACTTAGGAAATGTTATCAGGAGTAACCAGTCTCTTTAAAAGGACATCATGCTTGGTGAAGTAGAGATTCAGTAAAAAAGAGGAGGACTCCTAACAAGATGGACTGACATAGTGACTTCAACAATGAGCTCAAACATAACATTGGGGAGATGGTACAGGACAGGAAAGTTTAGTCCTATTGTACATAGAGTCACTACAAGTCAGGGCTGACTTAATGGCACCTTGCAACAGCAAGTAATGAAAGCTAACAGGGTACATTTATATTTTAAGCCAAAGTCAACCATAACCATGACATAGAAATAAAAAGGTCATTTAAATATGAGCCTTCACCCCTCTGCTTTCTGGATATAAATGAGCTAGCTACATTTGCATTAAATTTAAGTGGTAACTGTACTTGAGGAAAAGATAGGAAGGCTTTGCTTTGGTATAACAAATCTTATTAAATCACACAGCATTTTAAGAATTGAAGCAATGGGAAAGAAGAGATTCTACTGAGGTTTCTAGTAAAAGTAACAAAGAACAGCCCCCACTATGCTGAATTCTCTGATAACTAACATCTTTTTAAAGTTTAGACTATGTGTCTTACATTCTTATATGTGTTTCACATAGTTTAACAATCATCAGAGGCACATTATGGGATTAGGGTTTATTGCCATCATCTATATTGAACACCAATTGTGGGTAAATTGCCAAAGCTAGTTGCAGAGCTGAGATATCAACCTTAATTGTGCAGCTCCTAAGCCTATATTATTAACACTAGGCTTTCTTTTCTTACATTTTCTATCTTCTTGTATAACAAGTCAAGGATCCTCTGTAAGACCTTCTAGAACATTAGCCATTTCAAAAATTCCTAGAACAGTAGCCATTCCAAAAATTCAAAACAAAGATGAGATAATTTTAGGAATTAAAACCAAACATTAATGGGAGAAGAAACTTGCTCCAATGGAGGCATCTACGAGGCTCTTCCAACTAATGTTTTATGTAATTCTTGTGGGAATCAGAGTCCATTTGGGAAGCATGAGTTATCCTGTCCTTAAAGCCAATGGGAAAAAAATACAGACATAGCACAATTCATAATGATTGGCTATGAAAATTATATGGAGAGTTGTAATTTTAAATTGACAGGATTAAACATGAGAATACTCTCTAAGGAGAACATATATTCAAAATGGAAAGAGATCATTGTCTTATTTAGACTCTGTTCACCATCTACTTACCATTTTTACTGGCTTCTGTGGAAATTTTTACAGTGTTAGAAGGGGCCAAGGATGTATCTCTAAGGAATTTGAAGACCAGAGGAGCAAATAAAAACCCTGAAATATAGACAGACTTTCTATGAAAATGATATTAACTAATTTCATATAAATGATTTATAAAAACAGATTCATGACCAGGAAATAAATATATCTCCTTAGGTCTATTGGAGATTTTTTTTTTTTTTTTTTTCTAATGCTAGCTTACTTCATTTAGCAGATAATGACTAGAACATGGTGACTGAAGGTATATTTTATTTAAAAATCTAGACTTATTAATATAGGAGGCCAAGAATCAAAATACACTGAGTAAATATAACCCTATAATGTACCTAAGATTTGAAGTGTGGAAGAAAAAGTAATTATGTTAAAATAAGATGGTAGAGAAAATGTATGGTGTATTTCTGAAACTGTTAAGAAACATAACATTTGCTGAGGACTTACTTAAGATTGGAAAACTTTTAAATAGTTTTAAAGTATTACCTCCTATTTGTTACCTCTCTATGTATAAAAATCACTCCAAATTTAATCAAGTCAAACTTTTTTTTTTTTGTAGATTCACACATGAAGGAAATCAAATTTGGGCAATTGGCCTGGGCTCACAGTCCTTGGGAAGCAGATGAAAAATAAACAAATAAACAGGAACCTTCTTTTTTTCCTATTTGAGGAAATTACCACCACATTTCTGTTAATTATTTTATAATTAATTCTGTTAAATATTTGATAAATATTTAGGTGTGGCACTATAGTATATGCACTTGACCTATAGGTTAATTTGAACTGCAAGCTCAGCATTTCAAAACTGACTCAATGGCACATAACAACAACACATGTATGGAGTCTAACTCAGATAGTTATCAAATATTTAAGATAAAAGAAATGTTGTGGTATCTGACTTATTAAAAAGCATACTATGGATTCCCGATGTGGCACTGTCGGATCAGTACTGGACTTCACACTACAAGGTCAGTGGTTCAATTCTACCAGCTCCTCTTAGAAATCCTGTACAGTGTTGCTATGACTTGGAATCAACTAGATGGCACTGAACAACAGCATTGCATATTATATTTATTATGAAATTCTGCAGCAAAATTGAGAATGACTTGGACAGAGCTGAAGAAAACAAAATGGATGAAGAGCATTTAGCAGAAAGGAAAGCCTTAGAGAAGTAGGTTAAGTGAAGTGTTGTTGCAAGCAGACCTGCTGTAACATCACCTGTGGGCTTGTCAGAAATGTAGAATCCTGGGTCTCCTCCCAGATCTACTGAATCAGCATCCACATTTTTAGCAAGATCTCAGGAAGATTTATAAGGGGGCCTGGTAGTGTAATACGTTGCGTGTTAGGTTGCTAACCTCAAGGTCAACAGTTCAAATTCACCAGTAGCCCCATAGGAGAAAGAGGTGGTTTTCTGCTTCCATAAAGATTTATAAACTCTGAAACCCTATACAGCATCACTATGAGTCAGCACTGACTCAATGGCACATCACACCACCAGCACTTTATTAATGTAGTCAAATGCACATAAGATAAAAATTACCTTTTTAATTATTTTTAAGTACACAGTTTTGTAACATTAATTATATTTATAATATTGTAAAACCATCACTACTATATGGACAAATCAACTACATGGATTCATTTTGAAAACATTATACTCTGTGAAATAAACCAGGTAAAAAAGGATAAAGATGGTATAATCCCACTTATCTGAAATATCTAAAAGAGGAAAGCATAAAAAGAAACTAGATTAATGGCTACCAGTATTTGAGGGATAAGGGAATGGAAATTGTTGCTTTTGTTTAGGGAGATAGGTACTTACCTTTAAAATTCTCTGCGTTAAAGGCATGACAGTCTTTTTCAAAGGATCCTGTAAGAATCCTACAGCAATTGCTTAATTTCCTACTGAGGAAGTAGAATTAAAATACTGCTTACTTGTCTCCTGAATAACACTAAACCCGAGAAAAAAAAATGGCAAAATTTCCAAATCGAATTCACCCAGAATTATTAGTTTTGGGTAGCTAAGAAAATAATTAAATACATTTAAAAGACTCTTTTCAATTTCTCAGTAATCAGCTCTCCAAATGGCAGTTTCTCTGGCCCACAGAAATCTGTACACTACAAAGAATTCCAAGATCTTATACCTGTATTTTGATCAATTTCTGCATTGGGCTTGTTCATGTTAGACATCTGTGAAGCTATCTGAAAGACCTTTCCTTATCAGGATAAGCCAGCTGTCAAAAAGCTATGGATACTGAGGTTTAAAGGTTTTATTTGCAGTGGGCATAAGAATTATGGTTGATTGCCCTTTGGCTAAAGACAAAAGTTGCTGTGGGATGTAGGTTTGAATATCCCAACTATAATTAAACATTTCCACAATGTTTGCTGAACGAATTCATTTTAAAAAATATTCCTATTGCAAGTTATCAATTAATTTGGGGAATCATATCATGGTCATTGATTAGTGTTTTGGAGATTAAAAGGTCAGACATAGTGTCTTGAAAAGCAACTCTAATGTAGATATTTCATCCTAAGTAGAAGACTGACTGACTTTTATTTTATCCTTTGCTATATGTTACAAAAATAAAAATGAAAACGATTTCTTGACTCTGAAGCTTGCTTTAGTTAAGGTCAAAACTAAAGGAAAAATCTGTATTCCTCCCCCCTTTTTGATCTGGTGAAAGCCCCTAAATGAAAATAATATTGATTTGCACTAAGAATGAACAGATATCTTAGGTGAGCATATATGATTCTAGTAGACCAGACCTATTATTGATGAGTGATAAACTTAGAGGTGTTACTAAGAAACAGAATTATCGTTCTGTCATGAAAAGAAAAGGAATTTATTTTTGTAATATCTCAGGACATAGTTAGACCAAATCATCATTCTCAACAATATTTCAGACCAAATAAGCAATCGGAGTAACTAGTGGGATCACATATCTGCCATTTTCTATATTTACACAAAACAGCCCTTACTTATATTTGTAGTCACCTGTGGTAGGCAGTGAAAATGGAGAAAATACTGATAGGATGTCATATTTCAGCTATACATATTAACAAAGTTAATTGTAATTGTAAAAACTTGAAACTCTAGCATGGGTATAAAACGAGCCATCTCAGAAGAGTGGTGAATCTCATTACCATCAGTGAAGAATAGCCAGGACTGGAGCATATCTTTTGGACCCTGAGATCCCTGTGTGTTGAATCTCTTTGATCCAGAGACAGAGAGCTGTAACAATGAAGGAATGGCAGAGAAGGAACAGCAGCAGAACAAAGAGCCAGAGCAAGAGACAAAGATGTGGGCTTCCCAGCCCATAGAACAAGTAAAGCTGTCTGATTTGGGGTAGGAGGATTGTTTGTACAGTGGAGTGCCTCCAGTCACTTAATTAGGGAAGTTCGGTTTACTGACACATGGAGCTAGAGCTGATTACCTTCAGGTTGAGCCTTATGGTAGAGTGGCATGTCCTGTGGACATTTATCAACAACACTAACAGAGTTTTATAGTATTGCCGCAAGAGAGAGACTTGCCTTTAAGCATGTCTGGTTTAAGGAGAGAATGTTCTCCTAGGAAGAACTGTGCCCTGAACATTTCAGAACCTTCATTATAACCTGTTAACTCCCCTTGTAAACCCTCTAACTGTGAGTATGTTGCCTGAGTTCTGTGTGGCCATTGCAATGAATTATCTAATTCAGCTCAGAAGGAGAGTGTTGTGAGAGGGATGATTATTATCATCCTTAGGAAAGTTCTACTACTTACTGCAGTCCTGGTGTGGCGCTGTGGGCTAATGTTTTGGATTGCAAGGTTGGTTTAAACTACAGGGTCAAGGGTTCAAGCTCACCAGCCGCTCCTTGGAAACCCTATACAGGGTCTCTATGGGTCGGAACCAACTCGACACCACATAACAACAACAACAACTGCTACTATCATTATCTGGGAATAATCTACTGTGAATATTTTTTAAAGAGCAGTTTCACTCTCAAGCATTATTTTGGCTGCAATAATAAAGAAGCATTCCATGATCTTTGTTATTTTTAAGTGCCGTTGAGGTGGTTCTGATTCATAGTAACCCTGCATAGGGTGTCTAAGGAGCAGCTGGTGAATTTGAACCACAGACCTTGTTTGTTTAAACTGGTCTTGCTGTCCAGGTCTTATCCCACAGCAGCACACCAGGACTCTTTAGGTGGCCTCATTACCTGGTAAGTTTGTAAAACTGATTTGACCATCTGTGATGTTACTATCTGTATCACGTATGTGCTGTTCCATAGCTGGCTAAGGGAGTGATGCTAGTGCTGTATTCCTTATTGTTTAAAGCAGTGCAAGTAGAATACGATTAAAAGTCAAACACTCATGGTCCCAGCAACGTCACTATATTCAAAAACTGACTCAGTGATTCAGTTTTTAGTGTTATCTTGCCTGGTATGTGGCTTATACTTGCTATATAATTCATATTTTGGACTCTCACTTTCTTTTCTGCAACTTCTAAGGAAGCTGACTGCTCAGATCCTAGAGGTAGATGAGTAGTTGAGTAATTCCCATAATTCAACATACCATTAAAGAAGGAGTCCTTTCTGCTAGACTCAGGAGTTCTGTGGGTCTCTTTATAATGCAGGATGGGAGGACATTATAGTGGTGACACATTTAATGAGGATTTAGTGAGGAGGAAAAGCCTTTCAATAATAATTGAGGACTATCTAGAAACGTTTTCCTATGCCACAGGAATAAAATGTTTATAAAATTATAACTGACCTTTAAATTAAAATAAGGTTATGCCCAATTCTTAAATATAACGATATAAACATATTCTTATGGTAGTTAATTAATTTCTACTCTTCTAAGGCCACCCTCGGAAACCCTGTACAGGGTCGCTATGGGTCGGACCCGACTTGATGGCACTTAACAACAACAACAACAACAAGGCCAATAAAAGATATTTTATGAATTGTTTTTCAGTAACTGTCAATCAAGAAGTCTTGGTAATGTAGTAAGGATCACCAGCTGTGCAGCAAGCCACAAGATCAGTAGTTCAAATCTCCAAGTCACTCCACAGGAGAAAGATGAGGCTTCCTACTCCTGTAAGATTTATAGCCTTGGAAACCTTATATAGAGTCATTATGAGTCCGAACTGACTCCATGGCACACCAACACTAAGAAAGAAACCTTTTTTACTCAACTCAAGAAACCAAAATTTTATTCAAGTGTACATACTTCGTAAGTGGGAAATATTTAAAAATATAAATATATAAATCAAACAAAAAAATATACTCCATATATGACACTTGAGAAGGACTAATAGTTTCGAGCATTAATATGGTGCCTAGAAACAAGTCACCTTTATCAGTCATGAAAAAGAAATAGTAATTACTATGTCCCATTTTGTCTATATGTTGTTGTTGTTGTTAAGTGCCATCGAGTCGGTTCCGACCCATAGCGACCCTGTACAGGGTTTCCGAGGGTGTAAATCTTTACGGGAGT
>NW_006408609.1:3976669-3978575 GCF_000296735.1 Chrysochloris asiatica | reverse complement strand
GTTTTTATCAAGAATGGATGTTGGATTTTGTCAAATGCCTTTTCTGCATTGATCGATATGATCATGTGGTTCTTTTCCTTTTTCTTATTTATATGATGGGTAGTACTGATTTTTTTTTCTAGTGTTGAACCATCCTTTCATCCTTTTTATGAAGCCCACTTAGTCATGATGTATTATTTTTTTGATGTGCTGCTGGATTCTGTTGACTAGGATTTTGTTGAGAATTTTTGAGTCTATGTTCATGAGGGATATTGGTCTATAGTTTTCTTTTTTAGTGATGCCGTTCACTGGTTTTGGTATGAGGGTTATGCTTGTTTCATAAAATGTATTAGGAAGTTTTCCATCCTCTTCTATATTCTGGAATAATTTAAGTAGAATTGGTGACAGTTCTTTCCTGAATGTTTGGTAGAACTCACCCGTGAAGCCATCTGGGTCTGGACTTCTTTTGGTTGGGAGTTTTTTGGTGAACTGACCAATTTCTACTTTTGTTATGGGTTTGTTCAAGCTTTCTTCATTCTCAGTAAGTTTAGGTAGGTCATGTTTTTCTAGAAATATATCCATCTCTTCTAGGTTTTTGAATTTGTTGGAGTACAACTCTTCATAGTATTCTGTTATTATCCTTTTGGTTTCCTTTGGTTCCATTGTGACATTGCCCTTGTGGTTTCTAATGCAAGTTATTTGTGTCCTCTCCCACTTTTCTTTTGTTAGTTTGCCAATTTTGTTAATCCTTTCAAAGAACCAGCTTCTTGTCCTCTTGATTCTTTGCATAGTTTTTTGGTTTTCCATCTCACTTATTTCTGCTCTTATCTTTATTATTTCCTTTCTTTTGGTGACTGTAGGTCCCCTCTGCTGTTCTGCCTCTAATTGTTGAAGATGTTGTGTTAATGCATTAATTTTGGTTCTTTCCTCTTTTCGGATGTGTCCATTTATCGCAATAAATTTTCCTCTCAGCACTGCTTTCGCCATGTCCCATAGATTTTGGCATGTATGTATGTTTTCATCCTCATTTGTTTCTAGGAACTTTGTGAATTCTCATTTAATTTCTTCTTTTACCCAGTCAATTTTCAGCAGGGTGTTGTTCAGTTTCCATGTATTTGACTTTATTGCCTTGGTCTTCTTATTGTTGATTTCTAGTTTTATAGCATTGTGGTCTGAGAAGATGCTCTGTAGAATTTTGATGTTTGTAAATTGATGGAGGCTTCCTTTGTGACCTAACACATGGCCAATTCTAGAAAATGTTCCATGTGCACTGGAGAAGAATGTACATTGTGCTGTTGTTGGATTGAATGCTTTGTATACATCTATGAGGTCAAGTTGGTTGATTGTGCTGTTTAGTTCCTCTGTAACTTTGTGAAGTTTCTTTCTAGTTCTGTACCTTTTCAAGAATGGCATGTTAAAATCTTCCACTATAATCGGAGATTTATCTATTTCTTTCTTCAATTCTAGTAAGGTTTACTTCATGCATCTTGGTGCTCTTTCATTGGGAGTATAGATAGTTATTATGATTATGTAATCTTGCTCAATGACCCTTTGATCATGAGATAGTGTCCTTCTTTATCTCTTATGCTGGTTTTTATCTTAAATTTTACTTTGTCGTATATTAGTATTTCACTCCTGCTTGTTTATTGTTGCAATTAGCTTGGTAGATTTTTTTCTACCCTTTAACTTTTAGTCTGATTTAATCTTTGTGTGTAAGGTGTGTCTCTTGCAGGCAGCATATGGAAGGGTCTTGTTTTCTTATCCATTCTGCCACTCTCTGTCTCTTCACTGATGCATTCAATCCATTGACATTAAATGTAATTATCAATATGTATGAGCTCTGGTAGCGTAGTGGTTACGAATCGGGCTGCGAACCTTAAAGTCAGCAGTTCGAAACTACCAGCCGCTCCGCGGGAGAAAGATGAGG
>NW_006408609.1:3969729-3971004 GCF_000296735.1 Chrysochloris asiatica | reverse complement strand
TTGTATAATCTGACTTGCAAACTTTGTGTGAATTCCACTGGATCATAATGCCTTAGATTTTTAATATATTGTTGAATTCTATTGATATGATGTTGAATTGTATTGAAAATTTTCACATCTATGTTCATGAGGGATGTTGTTTTTGTTAAGTGCCGTCGAGTCGGTTCCGACTCATAGCAACAGTCTATAGAATTTCCAAGGAGTGGCTGGTGAGCTTGAACCGCTGTTGGTCTATAATTTTATTTAATAGTGATGTCTTTGCATGGTTTTGATAAGGGTTATGCTTGCTTCAGAAAATATATTGGGAGGGTTTCCATCTTTTTGTATGTTCTGGAATAGGTTGCATAGAATTGGTGTCAACTTTTGTCTGCTTATTTGGTAGACATCACCATTTAAGCCATTAGGGCCCAGACTTCTCTTTTGATGGGAATTTTTAATAACCTGATTAATTTACCCTTTTGTTGTAGATTTGTTGAAGTTTTCTATTTCAGTTTGTGTTAAATTTGTTTTGCATTTCTAGAATTTGTTCATTTCTTCTCTGTTTAAAAATATGTTTGAGTACAATTCTTCAGAGCATTCTCTCATCCTACGTATTTCCATTGATCCTGTTGTGACACCATCCATATGGTTTCTTATTTCTGTTTTTTGCATCTTCTCCTTCCTCTTTTTTTTGGTCCAATGGTGAGGATGTTTGTTTTCTTTACATTGAGATGTAACTCATACAGAAAGCTGTGGTCTTTGATCTTTATCAATAACCACTTTAAGTATTCTTCACTTTCAAAGTACTAATATTTGGCTTGTTGATTCTTTCTATTGTTTTTCTGTGTTTTTGTTGTTGTTGTTATTTATTATTTCTTTTCTTCTGGTGGCAGTAGGTTCACTTTGTTGATCTTTCTCTAATGTTTGGAAATGTTGTGTTAATGTGTTGATTTTTGTTCTTTCTACTTTTTAGATAAGAGCTCTTGTAGCGTAGTAATGAGCTGGGCTGCTAATCCCAAGTCAGCAGTTCAAAACTACCAGTGGTTCCACTGGAGAAAGATGAGGTTTTTATGCTCCTGTAAAGATTTACAGCCTTGGAAACTCTATGCAGGGTTGCCATGAGTCAAAACTGACTCCATGGCATATAGCTACCACCACCACTTTTTAGATGTGTGCTTTCACTTCTATAAATTGCTCTCTGAGAATTGTTTTACTGTGTCCCATAGACTTTGATATATTGTGCTCACCACTGGACCAATAAACAACATTCTTATCAATGGAGAAAAGTTTGAAGTT